>NC_052042.1:995628-1177601 GCF_015832195.1 Motacilla alba alba
TGGCAGGAGGTGGCCTGGGGATGTTCCTGGGGATGTCCCCGTGCAGTTCCCACTGTGGCCGCTCAGTGAAATCCATGTGTGTCCTTGGGTCTGCAGGAGCCCCTTGGCTGCGGATCCCCGGGGGGAAGCTGCTGTGGCTCCATCCAGAGGGGCCCTGCTGGGGGCCAGTGCTGCTGCGAGGGTCTCTGGACCACGTCCTGCCCCCGTGGAAGGTCAAGACCATGGCCAGGGTGGGAGCAGAGGCCCTCAGCTGTCCTTGTCCTTGGCAGCCACATTAGCTGGGACAGGGATGGGCTGCCTGGCACCAGGCTGAGTTAGACGTTTTCCTTCTCTTCAAAAGGGAATATGGGGGTGCTGTGAGAGGAAAGTCCCCAGAACCGTTCCCCCCAGCACCCTTGTTTGCCCCTGCCCCTCTGGCTGAGCCCCATCCCTTGGAGCTCAGTGTTCCATCGCCTGTGTGACCCCAAAACCCCAGGTGGGGAGTTCCAGGGGGTCGCTGGAGGAAGGCCAGGGCTGGTGGAGGCTGAGCCCCCTCAAAGAGGCACAGCATCTCCTGCACCCCCAGCCTGCACACCTGGCAGGCTGCCAGTGCCACTCCCTGACCTCTGCCCCCAAGCTCTGCCCAGCAAATCCCCAACAATTGGGGCAGGACCCCAGGATGGGCTCCTGTGTCCCCACTCCCTGCCCTCCTTCCCCTGGGGCCCTCCAGGGTGGGTGGGTCCCCATCAGGGTCCCAAGGGTGCAGTGACCCCCGGCCTGGCAGGCTCAGCCCCTACCTGAGCTGGGGGGTGCAGTGTAGGCCACATCCACGTGGTCACCTGCAATGGGAGAGGTGGTGACCATGGGCCTGGGAGGAACTGCTTCCTTGACGAGCCAAAGCTCATCAGTGAGAGCTGGATCAGCCAGATGCCACTGAGCCCCTGGGGCTGCAGGGCTGGCAGCAGGGCTGGGGACACAGCCCTGCAGGGCTCACCTGTCTCATAGTAGTCGTACAGGGACACGGTGGCCGGCTGGAGGTTGCTCACCAGGAAGTCCTGCTGGGCTCGGAAGGAAAAGGTCTTCTCCTCCTTGCTCAGCTGTGGAGACAGCCCAGGGCGGAGGTGTAGCCACCCACCATGGGAAAACCCCCCACATCCCAGGGTTCCTGCTCCTGTCCCCATCTCACCTGGTCCAGGTAAATGGTCACCTGGTCAGGCTGCACCTCCACCTTCTTCACCAGCTTCTGCCTCTTCAGCTGCAGGGACATGGCTCAGGAGGGGCCACAGCTGCCCCATGGGTACCCAGCACCCCAAGCAGGTGTCCCTCCATGTCCTACAGCCCCCAGGTAGGGACCTGTGGGATGGGGTATCCCAAAGGGAGGGCAGGGAGCTCCTCACCTCCACCATGGATTTCTTGTCTGGACTGTAGCCCGATGGCAGCTTGGCCTCAATGACAACCATGTTGGTGGCACGACGCTCCCCGCTGTACCTGCAAGGGCAGAGCCCCGGGGTGGGCTTAGGGATTGCCTCCCTGCCTGGCTGCTGCTGTCCTCCCCAAACCCGGGACAAGCCCAGTCCCTACCGTGCCCAGAGGCGGAGCAGGAACTGCGGGTTCTGTGTGCCCGGCAGCGGCTCCGTCTCCACCCGCAGCTCAAAGGCCCCCGTGCTGGGCGGGGGAGGCACATTGTAGCGCAGGGTCACCTGGGGGACGGCACGGGGTGAGCCCAGTGAGGGCACAGGGACAGGGACAGGGAGCCCAGGCTGTACCCACCTGTGCCAGGACACAGCCCTGCCCGTGGGCTCGCAGCCCGTAGGTGCCCGGCAGCTCAGGCAGGGCTGCCCGCTGCAGCACCAGCCGGTTGCTGCTGTCCAGCACAAAGTCCTGCACTGTCCCCGTGGGTGATGTCACCGTCACCGTGACATCCCCGTTGCTGCCATAGGTCAGGGCGGCGTATTTGGCCAGGGCTTGCAGGGCCACCACGGTGTCCTGTGCATGGGGACAGTGCCAGGGTCACCCCTGAGTGCGGCTCCCAGGAGGGGCCAGTTTGGAGCAGCCCCTGGAGCCCAGGGCCGGTACCTGCGTGGAGGCAAAGCCCCCGTAGGGGTTCTGCTGCTTGCAGAGCCAGCGGACGATCTGGGACGCTGTCCCCAGGTCAGCAGGGGACACCGAGGGCTGCGACAGGTAGGCCAGCAGGACATAGGCTGTCATCTCCACCTCGGCCGGCGCAGCCGCGGCCCAGGACAGCTCCAAGGCTTTCTGAGCCTGCCCCTTTCTCTTCCAGTAGAGCTGCCCGTCTGTGGGAGCAGGGGCGGCAGCTCAGCCCCTGCTGCGGGCTGGGCTGGGGTCCCTCCCAGCGGTGGCACTGCCCACACTGCCCTGCCTGGACGGTACCTGCGCTGACGCTGTGCTGGGCCAGGCGCTGCAGCTGCGCCTGCTGCTGCTCCCGCAGCCCCGCCAGCCCGAACACGTAGGCGAGTAGGGCTTGTGTGTAGGGGTCGTCCGTGGGAGAAGCCTCCAGGCACTTGAGGGCTGAGCTCAGCACCGGCTCCTGGCGTGGCAGTGTAGTCAGGAGCCAGCCCAGAGCATGGGACTCACTCAGAGAACCCAGTGCTGCCCAGTGTGACCAGCTGTGCCCAGTTCACACTGGTGGCCTGGAACAGCCAATCCCTGTCCCAGCAGCTGTCCCCAGCCCACCAGTCCCTGTGGGGAAGAAGGGTCAGTCCTCACCAGCGTGAGCAGTCCCAGCTCCAGCATCGCTGCCGTCACATACGCTGAGAGTGAGAGCTCGTCCGAGACACCGCCCTGCAAGGGGACGGGGTGGGGGGGAGACACAGGTCCAGACGGGCTGTGACACCAACACAGGGACACCCCCACTGCCCAGACCACGCTCTGGGTCCCTACCCCAGCCCTGCCCCACCTGCAGGGCATTGTTGAAGAGTTTGCCCACGCTGCGGAAGCAGCCGCTCTTCTTCTGGCGCTGCTGCAGCCACCGCAGCGCGTCTGTGATGTGCCGCTCCTCGATGGCCACGTAGGCTCGGGCCTGCCCGAAGGACTTGAGGACAAACGCCGTCAGCCTGGAGCCAGGGAGACACAGGAGGGCTGAGGGTCAGCACTGGGGCTCCCTGGGTGGCAGGAGGAGCCCTGGATGCAGCTGCAGAGCCCTCACCAGGTATTGCCCATGGAATCGCTCTTCCCAAAGGCGCTGTAGGAACCATCGTCGTGTTTGTACTGCAGCTCCCGCTGGTACCCTGCGGGAGGACACGGGGACAGGACACTATTTCTGTGCCCAGGGGACCCCAGGGGAGCCAGGTGGAGTGAGGAGGGGGCTGTGGGACAGCGCTGTCCCAGCCAGGCGGGGAGTCAGGCTCCCACTGACCGCTCTGCAGGAACCCCTGTGCCTTGGCGCGGATGTCCGGCAGCAGCTGCCCGGTCTTCTCCAGGTACTGCTGGATGTAGATGTTGGGGGCAAAGCGAACCATGTTCTGCTCCCCACAGCCATAGGGCATGGCCAGGAGTCTGTCCAGGTTCTGCAGGGCATTGCCCAGGATGTCACCTGTGCCAGGGGGACACATCATCAGCTGTGCCCCTGCCACCAGCACCCGTGTCCCCTCCTGTGTCAGCTCTGGGTGGTCCCACGTCCTGCTGAACCTGGGGACCTCTGCACCCACCCTGTCCTCCGTGGTCCCCAGGCCCCCCTGGCCTGTCCCTTACCCATCACGGTGACGTGGGCTCGCTGAGAGCTCTCCAGGATGTTTGCAGGAATCTCCAAGGACACTTCTTCAGCACCTGTGGGGACAGAGGGCCATGACAGTGGGAATGCCCAGCTCTTCCCAGCCTGTCCCATGGCAGCCTCACCCACCCTGTTCCTGCCCAGACACCCTGACCCTTGGCTCCTCTACATTGGTGGCCCTTGTGACCAGTGGCTAAGCACCCCTGGCCCACATCCCACGGCACTGCCCGACACCCCTGGCCAGTCCTACCTTCCTGGCAGAGCAGGGAGCTGTGACTCTTCTCCACCAGGATCCCCCCGGGCTGTGAGGAAGCAGCACCAGAGTCAGTCAGGAGGAGGGACCTGCCTGTCCCCCAGTTCCCTTGGTCACCCCTGCCTTCATGTCCGGGTGCTCTCCCACTGCCCCCCGAGGGTTGTTTGCACCCTGCTCCCAAATCCATCCCATTTTCTTCCTCCACAGCCCTCTAACCTGCACCAGCAGGGGCTTTATCACGGTGTCCACACGACCCTGGGTTGGCACCAAGGGCAGCTCATTGCCACAGGGCTCGGGGGAGCTGAGGGCCTCAGTGCTCACAGTGATGTTCACCTCCCCTGAAGGTGCAAACAGGGCCCTCAGTCCCCAGGGAGCCCCCAAACCTGAGCACAGTCCCCTGGGCTTGGGGTGGGGCTGGCTGGACTGGGGTGGGGGTTCCCAGGAAGGGTGGGAGTGGAGCGAGGAAGAATTCCCCAGGTTCTTCTGTGGGGTTCCTGCCCTCCCTGCCCACCCAACCCCATCCCCTGAGGGAGTCCCTGGGCAGCAGGGTGGGGTGGTGGCAGCTCTGTACCCAGGCTGGTGGCTCGCACGCCCCACTGGAAGGTCTTGGCTTCATCTGCACAGACACAGGCCCTGTAGGTGTCCCCTGCACTCAGTGACACCTCCAGCTCTGCCGACTCTGCCAGCGTCACCTGAACCTGCGGGGCACAGCCGTGGCTCCATCAGACCCTAGGGCCAGGGTCACCTCCCCGGCCTCACCCCCTGCCAGAGCATGGCACAGCTCCGTCAGCCCCTGCCACAGCCCCGGGTCCCCCGGCCATCCCCGCTCACCCGCAGGCACTGGCGCAGGTAGTTGAAGACGGTGGCCCTGAGGGTGAAGGTCTCGTGGCGCACCACGGCGTAGGGCAGCGCCAGCTCCACGAAGAATGGCTGGAAGGCCGTGAGGGTGACAGCAGGGGACAGCCCCAGGCCCTGCGGGGCCGTACAGAACATCCCAGCCTCCCACTCCGTGATGGCATCGGGCACTGTCACTGTCACCTCAGCAGAGCCACTCTCCCTGCACGGAGAACATCGTGAGGCCGCCCCACCACGGCTGGTGGCATGGCCTGGGTGGCACCGCTGTGACACTGCTGGTGCCAGCCCACAGGGAGAAGGAGTCCTGAGGTCCCCAACTCCCTTCCCTTGGGAGCTGTCCTCTCACCCCACAGGGACCAGGTCCCACAGCCACGTCTCTGGGAAGTAGGTCCGGGGTGCTGGGGGCTCTTCCCCGTCCTCGGTGCCTGCGCTGGCTGAGCTGAACACTGTCATAATTTCTGGATGAGTATTGCTTACCACCTCGATACTGTCGTGTCTCACGTGTCCTGGAAAAGGCAGAGCACAACCTGGGAGCCTCAGGTCTCAGCTGGACCTTGCCTGCAGCCAGCACAAGGGTGACCAAAATCCTTTTCCATCCTCATCCATCCTATTTGGTGCCGAGAGTGTTTTCTGGATGGCTCCAAGTCCCTCTGAGGGGGGACTGGCCACCAACTGTTTGTTCTTTTCAGCACAAGGGCTGTGCTCACCTGCAGGACCTGGCATTCCAACGACGGGGAGCCTGGGCGGGCAAGGCTCCCTGGTCTTGGTGAAGAGCTTCAGTGCTGCATCCTGTGAAAAAGCAGAGGTTGTCCACCCCCCAACAGCCAGCAGCCAGGACTATCCCCCTTCCAGCAGTGAGTAGTTCCAGGTCTACGGAAAACAAGAGGAGAAGGAGCCTGGGCTTGGCAGGAAAGGGAAGTCCTTTGCCACACGAGTGGCTTTCCCAGCACTTGGGAGAAGCACAGGCGGCTCCGGGATGGGGAGGAACCAGGAGGCCCAGGGGCTTCACCTGGAATAACTTGTGGGGTTCCCTCTTGGAGACCAGCCAGTGAACGTCACAGAATGATTCATCCTGGATGCTGTGGGGGTAGCTGAATTCGGGCAGTGTTTTGTAGACCTGGGAATGAAGACGTGCAAAACCCTCATTCTCAAAGCACAGGGCTCTGCCCACCGCAGTGCACCGCGTCCATGTGAGGAGCACTTGGGCCAGTATCATCCTACCCCCAGCCCGGGCTGCTCCTGGGGCTGCAGGGGGACCCCAGGCAGGGCCAGCACTCACGGCCTCAGCGTTGAGCTCAGCCTCGGGCTTGAGGAGCAGCACGCTGCGATCCACGGCTCGGACAGCGCACAGGGAGCCCGGGGCAGCCCCCAGCTGCAGCCGTAGTGCTGCCCCAGGCAGGGCCCTGGCCTCGGAAAATGCCATCTTCACCTGCACGGGGACACCAGGGGACAGAGGGCAGTCACCTCCTGTGGAGGGCAGGACCGAGCCACAGGTAGGGAAGGCTCTCCTCAGAGGGTTTGGGGAGCAGGGACTGTGACACTGCGATGCTCCTGGAGTGGGATGGATCCCAAGGCAGGCAGCCATGGAGAGCCCAACTCCTCTCACCTGGTTGGGGAAGCACTTGGCCACGGAGAGCTCAGTGGCATCAGCCACCATCTCGCCATCGGGCAGCACCACGTAGACCAGAAGCCTGGCCTTGGGCGCCAGCTCCAGCCCGATGGGCAGCTCCAGGGAGAGGGAGGCTCTCTGTCCTGGGCCATGGAAAGGGGGGAGATGTTACCCAGAGAAAATGCAGTTGCTCCAGCCCTGAAAGTGTCCAAGGCCAGGTTGGACAGGCTTGGAGCACCCTGGGAGAGTGCAAGGTGTCCCTAGGGGGATGGAGTGGGATGGGCTTGGAGGCCCCTTCTAAGCCAAAGCATTCATGGCCCTGTGAGGAGCAGGCACAGGGAGCAGAGCCCTGCACAGCCCCTCCATGCCATGGGACCTACCAGGCTCTGCAGAGACCTGCTTCCTGAAGATGCTGGTAATGGACCCCTTGGCCAGGACCTGCACAGGAGGGGGTGAAAACAAAACGGATGCTGAGTGTGGAATCAAAGTGCCCTGCTGGAGGATGGACCCACAATGAGACTTCTGGGACAATTTTTGACCATGCTCAGTCTTCAGCCCCCCAACAGCTCCCACGGTGGCAGCAGCCACCTCCTCTGACAGGTCCCTCAGTCTCTCCAGGACAGGTTGCTCATTGTCCTGTCCCTGGGGACACCACCATGAACAACGTGTGTGTGGAGATGTGGCCCTTCCCACAGAACCGCCCTGATTCCTGCTGCCCTCCCTCCCTGGGCCAGGGCTCACCATGAAAACCAGATCCAGGTTCTTCAGTCCAGTGCCTAAAGCCTCCTTGCCAAAGATAAAATCCACGTGGACCAGCTGGGAATGGCCGCAGGGCAGCTCCCCCTCGGGGGCGCGGATGTGCAGGAAGCTCCCGCTCTTGGACGAGTAGGGCATGACTGCCAGAAAGGCACCTCGGGGCCTGAGTCCTGCTGAGCCCTCCTGGCTCTCAGCTGTCCTGCTGACTTCAGCCTGAAGTGGGAATCAGGGGGTGAGCCCACCCCGAGGCTGGTGCAGCTCCAAGGCTGCACCCCACTGGAGGAAGCAGCTCAGGATCCCTGAGGGGGGGACAAGGGTGGGGCACTTACCTGCAAGGAGACCCAGTCGCTCCAGCCAGAGGTGTCCAGCTGGAAGGAGGCTCTCCCTGCGCTGTCTGTCAGGAACCTTTGTGTGCTCTCTTCTCCCTGGTTCCTGACTGAGAGCAGGACCTGCCTCTGGGGCAGCCCAGAGCCGTCGGCTCCCTGCAGCCGGATCTGGCAGGAGGGAAGGGGGGATGCTGCAGTTTGGGGCTGCAGCTGGCGCAGAGCAGGGCTGGGGTGGGCAGGAGCAGGGCTGGGAGCAGCAGGGGCAGGTGAGCCCCACAGGGAGAGGGGACCCTCCGTTACCGTCCCGCTGTAGGGGAGGCCTGGCTTGTAGGCATGACTGGGGCTCTCAAAGGTGACCGTGACTGTTTTGGGTAAAAACTTGCAGCTCTTGGTGCTCTTCATCTCCAGCCCTGTGGAGAGCAAGTGGGGACCTCAGGGTGTTGCAGGACACGGGACACAGCTTAGCTCTGGCCAGTGCCCCTGTCCCCTTGCAGAAAAGGTCCCTGGGCATTTGGGCTTTCCTCCTGCAGCTCCCAGCACGTTTTGCATCTCTTACAAGAGCAGCACAAGCCCTGTGGAATATTCCAGACCTAAAGCTGAGGCGCAGCTGGGGCAGACACTTCAGAAAAGGTTTTTCACCAAAGCACCATCATGAGGGGCCCCTGGGGCGCTGGGCACAGGGACAAGCCCTGCTCTCCTCTCTCCAACCAGGCCAGGCACTCCTGGTGTGACGGGGTCGCGAGTGAGGGACGAGCTGGGAGGTGAAGCCACCCCACCAGCCTGGCTGAGCCCAACCACTCTGCACTGCCAGGGCTCAGCTCCCAGCACTGCCAGAGCTGCTGGATCTGGGAACGGCATTTTTCCTCTGCTTGCAATTCCAAGTCCTGCCAGGCTGACCTGACTCACACCCCCACCCAAACCCCATCCCTGCGTGTGCATCCCTAAATCCCAGCAGCGCTTTTGGGTGTTTCTGGAGAGCAGCAATCCCTTGGGAGCACGCAGGGATGGTCACACCCCCATCCCAACCTGTCCCATCCTCCACTAGCGACGCCTCGACTTCAAGTTCCTTCCTCGAAAATGGAGCCAAAATCATCTCCTTGAAGGCAGCCAACAAAACCTCTGTGGAAAAGCAGCCGTTCTTCTTGGTCTGGAGGGAAGATCCACCCCGTCAGCAGCATTCCCGGGAAGGAGCCACCCAGGGACAGCCCCAGCCCCGGCCACACTCACCTGCCCCGTAACCTGGGTGCAGGTCTTCCGCCTCCGGCGAGACCAGAGCCTCAGGCTGAGGCACAAGTCAGCCTGGACCTGCCCCTGGACGGGCTTCCCATAGGTGTAGCTGTGCAGGGACAGGGGAGAGGCTGTGCAGGGGGCCCACCCTGCTGGATCCCCCCATCCCCGCCCCAATCCCTGCTCCCCTCTCACCGCCCGCAAATCTCCACCGGGAACTTCTCATCCTCCTCCCACAGCACGCTGGGGAGATGAATGGTCACCTCAAACTTGGGCAGCACTGGTGGACAGGCACAAGGACACCGGGTGGTCACTCCCAGGACAGTGACATCTCCTGGGTGGCTGCAGGGGGTCGGGACCTGCTGCCCATGGCGGGATCCCGCTTCCCAGTGCCCAGGTACCGTATTCCTCCACGCTGAAGGAATGGCTCTTCCCCTCCACGCTGATGGTGTAGGTGCCCAGGGCCGGCTCCGAGGCCAGCGGGAGGGACAAGTCCACGATTCCCTGCCGAGGGGCCAGGTCCCGCCACTGTGCGATGTGATTCCCGCTGGGATCCTGGCAGGGACACGCAGGATCAGCGCCCGGGGAGCCGGCAAACAGCCCCTGGCTGTGCCCTGTGTCCCCTCTCCCGGCCCCCCGAGCCCGCCCCACACTCCGGGTGTCCCAAACTGACCTTCAGGAACACCAGGGGCAGCTGGAAGACAAAGAGAGGATGGTCAGAGGAGCAGTTCCATCCCTTGGGGTCTCAGCAGGGTGGGCACGGCGTGGGTGGGGCAGAGGGAGGGTGGGATGCTGTGAGCTTCCCAGCCCTCAAGGTGCTCTGGGATGGATTTTGAGCCTGGCTCTGGGATGGATTTTGAGCTTGGCTCTGGCAGGGTTGAGCCGAGGGCACTGCCGGGGTGACACGGAGAGGTGGCATCTCCCAGTGCCTTAGGAAGGCTCCAGAACCCCTTTAATCTGGGGACATCCTGCACTTCCAGGGACCCCAGTGGCTGCTTAGGGGTGCCAGAGGCTGAGCCTGCCGGTATTCCTGGTGTCTGGTGCCTTGATGGGTATCAGCACATTCCCCACCTCCCACTCAGCAGGGCTGCATCCCTGCCCGGGAGCTGGCACGGGCACATTCCCATGTCACACGTGCCCTCTGCTTTCTCCTGATCCTGCTGCACCCCTGCCCAGCACAGGGCATCCCTGCCCCGGGGGCAGCTCCGCGGGCAGAGCTGGCCGGGGCAGCATTCCTGAGGGGAAAGGTGACTCCCACAGCTCTCCCACGGCTCTCCCAGCCGGCTGGGACACTGCAGGGAGCCCTTGTCACCTCCTCACATCCCAGCCCTGCTCTCACCTTCTGGCTGCTGGGGGTCAGGTCTTTATCCAAAGAGACGACTCGGAACTTCACTGGGAAAAGCAACAACAGAGATGGAGGCGTGCCTTCATCCGCAGGGAGCGGGATTCCCCGTGGGAAGGTGGATGGAAACCCACCCTGAGCCCTGCACTGCCCCCAGCAGCACGGCCTCCAGCGAGCCCTGGCACTGCCCTGTGCCCGTGCTGGGCATGCCAGCACATCCCGGGATAACCCCTCCCGGAACATCCCGGGATAACCCCTCCCAGAACATCCCGGGATAACCCCTCCCAGGACATCCCGGGATAACCCCTCCCGGAACATCCCGGGATAACCCGTCCCGGAGCATCCCGGGATAACCCCTCCCGGAACATCCCGGGATAACCACTCCTGGAACATCCCGGGATAACCCCTCCCGGAACATCCCGGGATAACCCCTCCCGGTTCCAGGCAGTGCAGGAGCAAGGCTCGGCCCCCCTACCCCTCTCCTCACACCAGGGTGTCCCCAGTACAGGGTGGTCCCTCCTGCCCACCTCACCTTCCTGCCCAGGCTTGTAGACAGCCTTGTCAGTCTGGATGAAGACCCCGGGGCTCAGAGCTCTCAGCATCACCTTCTTCCACTCGGAGACATTCAGGGAACCTCCTTGGATGGAGACGTGCAGGGCCACGATTTCCTCCTTCCCTTTGGCGGGGGCTGGAGCCTGGGGGGGATCAGCGGGCTCAGGGTGGGGACAAGGATGGTGCCCGGGTGACGCAGAGCATGGCCAGCCCCAGGAACCCCCCACACCCAGGGACCATTCCAGCCGGGATAACCGGCTGAGCCTGGCTTTGTCAGTGCGAGGGCGAGACCCTGCCACAAGATGGGGAAGTCACATCTGTCCCCAGCCCTGATGGAAACGGCCTGGAGGCCACCCAGGGCCCCCCACCTTCTCCCAGCTGCCTTGGGGTGGCATTGGGGAGCATTGGGACTCACAGGGAAGGTGATGTTCAGGTACAGGTGAGGCTCCAGGACCTCGCTGCTCAGCAGGGTGGTGGGAGGGGTCCCGCTGTCCCCCTGCAGCTGGACACGGAGCTGGACGGGCCCCTGGAGGTCACTGAGGTGCACCCAGAGCGTGGCAGGGTGAGGGTGGTACAGCACGGCTGGGGACACCACCACGTAACTCCTGGCAGGGACAAGGGACAGGAGAGCCCTGCGCTGAGGCACATCCAGCACGGCCCCATGGAGACCTGGAAAAGCCTCTGAGAGCACAGGAACCCCCCCAGCCTCTCCTCTCTGCTTCTGGGCTGCCCTGGGCTCCTCAGCTCAGCTGTGCAGCTCCTTGGAGCCATCAGGGCCACCAGGGCCATGTCCCCAGTGCTCCTGGGCAGGGAGAGCCTGAGCAGCTGGGGCACCCTGGGCAGCAAGCAGGGCATGGGAGGGATCGAGTCCCACCAGGAACTACCAAGGAGCCAAGGTTAAACACCCCAGCAGGCACAGGAGGGATTGAATCCCACCAGGAACTGCCAAGAGGCTGAAGCTCAACCACCTCAGCAGACTCAGGAGGGACTGAATCCCCCAGGAACTGCTGAGGAGCCAAGGTTAAAGCACTCCCCCAGACACAGGATGGATTGAATCCCACCAGGAATTGCCAGGGAGCCAAGGTTAAACCATCCCAGCAGGCACAGGAGAGACTGAATCCCCCCAGGAACTGCCAGGGAGCCAAGGTTAAAGCACCCCAGCAGGCACAGGAGAGACTGAATCCCCCCAGGGACTGCTGAGGAGCCAAGGTTAAAGCACCCCAGCAGGCACAGACACAGAGGGGACTCACGGTGCTCCAGACGCCCCGGCTGAGAGGAGCAGGATGGTGAAGAGGATGTGAAGGGCTGGAGACATCATGTCTCCAGCTGGATGTGGATGTTGAGAACAGCCACAGCCTCCCCCTGCAGCTCTTGGATCTCTCTGGATCGGTGTCTGACCCGCTGCAGCTCTGAAATGGGTCTTTGTGTCCCACCCACTGAGGAAATGGGGCTGGCACAGGAGCCCGGGGCACCTGCAGATAAAGTCCAGGCAATGTTTGCCCTCTGCCCACAGCTTCTGGGGGTCAAGGACTCCAGGGATGTTTGCAATATTGGGAAAGGTCCCTGGATTTCAGTCTGAGCCAGGACTCCACACAGGTCTGCTGGGAAATGATGTCAGAAGGCAGCAGGAACACACAGGAGAGGAAAACAGGGAGCACAACCTGAGGAGGGGCTGGGAGCTGGGGGTGATTTCTCAGAAATGAAAAATTTACAGGTATTTCAAATTTAACCAGATTTGGGCAGATCACATGTCCCAGGCTGGCTTTTTGCCCAGTTTCCTCCAGTCTGGACAGAGGAACAGCACAGTGTGGGGATGTGGCATTGCTCAGCTGCTCCCGTTCCACACATGGGAGCTGGACACCTGCCAGGGCAGAGCCGAGCTGCTTCCTGGGGATTCCTCACTTCTTTTTTCTGTTAAGGTTGGGGTTAAATGTGTGAGACAGTATTTTTTAGTTGGGACTTACCTATGTTACAGTCTCACAAACCGTGAGTTCTACAGCATTTCTCTCTAACAGGCTAGAAATGGAGCCCCATCTCTCTCTACAAGGCCTTTTAAGGATCAACTGTCCAATTAAGAAATGACACCTAAATTATTTCTACTTTTAACCCAATAACCAATCACCCATGGCCACAATGTGGATTTTTAATCCAATTACACAAAACCACCCAAACCCATGGAGAAGAAGGAGAAGGGGAAGGTGAAGGAGAAGAAGGAAGTGAAGAAGTAGAAGGTGAATAAGGAGGAGAAGAAGGTGAAGAAGCAGGACCAGCCTCCACCCTAAAACCTCCCTCTTGCCTTATATACAACACTATATTCTAAAACCCCAAACTCTGAGTTTCCCACCCTGTGATATCACACACTTCTATCCAAACTCCACCCCCACAATCCCAGCTCTGTCATGCCATTTTGGAAGCTTCTCCACAGCCTCAGGTCAATGCAGTGTTCTCCTGAGGGTCAGTGCCTGCCAGCACAGAAAGTCTCAGATTCCCAGTTTCCAGGGTTCCAACAGCTTCCCTGTGTCCTGGTGGGAATGTGGGACAGCTGAGGAGCTCCATGACAGCCCCACAGTCCTGAGCACATCCCCTGCTCTGGGCCCTTGCAGTTCCCTTCCCTCTGAGCCTGCGGGAACCAAGGAATCACAGAATGGTTTGGGTAGGAAGGGACCTTAAAGTACTTCCACCCCTTCCACTGTCCCAGGCTGCTCCAATCCCATCCAGCCTGGCCTTGGGCACTGCCAGGGATCCAGGGGCAGCCAGAGCTGCTTGAGAATCTGTGCCAGGGCCTCACAGGAAGCCATGGATGGGGCTGATCTTTTCCATGGGATCTCAGATGACCACAGTTCTGTCCCCACACCTGCCCAGCTCAGGTTTTGCTGGACACGGCTCTATGCCCACCTCCCTGTCCTTTGGAGCAGCCCCACAGGCTGTGAGTGGCCGGAGGGGCTGGACCTGCCACCGCCAAGGACACGAGGCAGGAGCACGGCCTGAGTTCACCCAGCCCAGGAAGTGGGCAGGGGTCAGTGCCCTGCCAGACATCCCGGATGGGACGAGGAGCTCACGGCTCCCCCAGCACTGCCAAGGCCACCACTGACCCCTGTCCCCAAGTGCCACATCCACAGGGCTGAGAAACCCCTGCTGGGATGGGGACCCAGGATGGGATGTGGCTGCCCCTGGATCCCTGGCTGTGCCCAAGGCCAGGCTGGACACTGGGGCTGGGAGCAGCCTGGGGCAGTGGAAGGTGTCCCTGCCCTGGCAGAACTGGATGAGCTGTATGGTTCCTCCCACCCAAGCCATTCCATGATTCCATTGATGCTCAACCCCCCCAAACCCAAACTTTGGGCAGCCAAACAACCCCCAAGGGTGGGGGTGTGGTGGGACCCCCAGGCCAGCTCAGAGCTGACAGATCACGCCACATGTTGGGAATCCTGGGAAGCAGGAAAGGATTAAAGGAGTTTTCTGGGACGTGGGACCTTCCTGTGCCCTTGGCCATGTCCATGTGACATCTCCTGATCCCGTGGGTTGTTCCTCATGGGAAGCCTCTTTGCAGTTTGGTGTTGCAACAGATTTGAAGGATTTCCTCCATAATCCAGCTCTCCTGAGAGCAGGAATGGTGCCAAAGCAGAGCTCTGTGCCCGTGGTTTGTACCTTTTATCCCAGCATGGGAGGGGAAACCTTGCACATCCTACTCCCCACAAGGGGACAGCCACACCCTGCCCTGTCCCTGCCCTGCTGCCACCCTGAGCTGCTTAGCTGGGAAGGAGCCAGGAGATTCCAAATCCCTGCCTGGTTGCAGGAAACCATCCAGCTGCTGGACGGGTCGTGGTCCAGAGGCCATGGAAAGGCACCTCCAGGCGGGATTGTGTCCAGGCATGATCCAGGTGCTGTTGGGAATTCGGTGCTTCAATGGACGCTCTTCTTGTGCATTTACTGGTACACGGAGAGCTCTGCCTCAGGGGCAGCCCCAGACCAGGGCAACCCTCACCCTGCCATGTGCTACTCACACCATCCCTGGGGTGGGCATGCTCTGTGTGCAGGGTGCAGGGGTGCTCCCTGTGCAGGGTGCTCTGTGTGCAGGGGTGCTCACTATTCAGGGTGCTCTGTGTGCAGGGTGCTCCCTGTGCAGGGGTGCTCGCTATTCAGGGTGCTCTGTGTGCAGGGTGCTCTGTGTGCAGGGTGCTCTGTGTGCAGGGTGCTCCCTGTGCAGGATGCTCTATGTGCTGGGTGCAGGGTGCTCCGTGTGCAGGGTGCTCCCTGTGCAGGGTGCTCCGTGTGCAGGGTGCTCAATGTGCAGGGTGCTCCCTGTGCAGGGTGCTCTATGTGCAGGGTGCTCCGTGTGCTGGGTGCTCCGTGTGCTGGGTGCTCCCTGTGCAGGGTGCAGGGTGCTCCCTGTGCAGGGTGCTCCCTGTGCAGGGTGCTCCCTGTGCAGGGGTGCTCGCTATTCAGGGTGCTCCCTGTGCAGGGTGCTCTATGTGCTGGGTGCAGGGTGCTCCGTATGCAGGGTGCTCCCTGTGCAGGGTGCTCTATGTGCTGGGTGCAGGGTGCTCTGTGTGCAGGGTGCTCCGTGTACAGGGGTGCTCCCTGTGCAGGGTGCTCTATGTGCAGGGTGCTCCGTGTGCTGGGTGCTCCCTGTGCAGGGTGCAGGGGTGCTCCCTGTGCAGGGTGCTCCCTGTGCAGGGTGCTCCGTATGCAGGGTGCTCCGTGTGCTGGGTGCTCCCTGTGCAGGGTGAAGTCTCCCCAAGGAGATGGATCCCCCTCAGCCCCCTCAGCACAGCCAGGACGCAGCACCAGCTCCAGACTCTTTAATGTCCCACCCTTGGCTCACAGCTCAGCACCAAGGGTGCTCTCCCCCCCCGGGATGCTCTTCTCCCCCCCGCAACCTCCCCTGGACCTCGTGCCCCCTCCAGGCCACACACTCTGGGTCCATCCCCAGAGTTGGCCGCTCTCAAACAGCATTTCCAGCTTGTAGGAGCCCGTGGAAGGAGAATCCATGGGGGAGCCAAACAATCAGGGGTGGAAAATGGGGCTATGAGCCTCCAGCCCTGCCCAGACCATCCCTGCCCTAACCATCGAGCCGGCAGGAGCCATCCTGGGGGACAGCCACAGCTCCAGGGGGACAGCCACAGCTCCAAGTGTGGCAGAGGAACATCCAGGGGATGCACAGTCACAACGAGGGGTTTTAGGGGGCACCTTGCTCTGTTTTTGGGGGCACCTTGCTCTGTTTTGGGGGTGCTGCCTGGCCCCCATCCTGCCCTGCTCTGCTCCCCTTAGGGCACCGTCCTGCTGGGGCGGTGGCAGGGCTGCAGGACACCTCCTCAGGGGACAAGGGACACTTCCCTGGTGTCCCCGAGGGACTCGCTCCTTCTACCTATTTGCTGCTCCTGGCAGTGTCCCCCTGTCCCTGGGGGCTGTCCCTGTCCTCCCCCGGCCCCAGCAGAGGCTGCTCCGTGTCCTGGTCCCTGTGGTCACTCATGGACATCTCGGCCAGGGCATCGGCCATGGCCTGGCGGACACTCTCGGTCAGTTTGGGGACATCCTTTGGGCTCAGGCCACGTGTTTCCACCCTGGGGAGGACTTGTATGGTGCAGGTCCCTGGGAGAGGAGGGAAAAGCCAGGGATGTGTTAGAGGATCCCATCAGGAGCTGGGTGTTCCCCCAGGCATCTTCCACCCCAGCTGCCTCCCCATCCCTCATTGTCCCTCAGACACCCCCAGGTGCCTCATCCCAGCCAGCCCTGCCCTCTGCCATGGGAATTCCTGCCCATCCCTTACCAGAGGTGAATCTCTTCTCCTTAGGGCTGAAGAACTCCCAGTATGGGGAGATCACGATGGGGACAATGGGAACCTGCAGGACATGGAGGGTCAGGGAGGGTTCCCAGAGAGAGCCCTCTCCAGGTGGGACTCCTGCTCCTGCCTGTCCCTCCCTGGTGCTGCCCAGCACCCTGTCCCTCCCTGGGGACCAGACCCCTCATCCCTGGTGACCACACCCTCCCATCTCTGGGGACAAAACCCTCCATCCCTGGGGACCAAATCCCCCCCATCCCTCTGCCCCAGGGTTCACACCCACCCTGCTCCATCCACAGTGAGCCATAGGGAAGGAATCATTTTGGAAAAGGCCTCCAAGACCATCAAGTCCAACATTTGATTGACCATTTCCTTACCTGGGCCTGCACGGCCAGGTGGAAAGCGCCACGCTTGAAGGGGAGCATGGATTTGCCGGGGTTCCTGGTGCCTTCTGGGAAAACCCACACACGGAGCTGCAGGGACAGGGACAGAGGTGACCCTGTGGTTTAGGCTGAAAGATGGGGCTGGGCTGTGTGTTCTATCACCATCAGTCAGAGCTGGGGCAGTTCTCTGCTGGTCATGGGGCAGTTTTCTTTATCTCTCCCACAGCCAATCCTCCCTCCAGGAGATCTCTGCTGTCCATGGCCACTGAGTGTCCCTGCATGGCTGATCAAATTCCATCATCCCGTGGGGAGATGCTCTGCCCAGGGCAGGAGCCAAGCATTCCTACCTGGATACGATCTGAGCCTGGGAACAGCACAGCAGCCTTTGCCCCCTGCATTCCCAGAGGAGCAGCTTTCTCCTGCCCCGCATTCCCAGAGGGAGAGCAGGCCCATCTCCAGCAGCCCTGGAGCTGCAGAGGAAAACTCCAGCCTTGTGCAGGATCCCTGCTCCAGCAGAAGCACAGCTGGCACTGCAGGAGGGCTGAGCCACCATGGAATGGCACTGCTGCCACCACCCTGACACACAGGGGGTCAGAGCCTGTTCTGACTCTGGCAGGGTTGTTTTGTATTACTGCATTTTTATATTTATTTTTTTAATTAAGAACTGTTATTCCTGCTCCCATATCTTTGCCTGAGAGCCCCTTAATTTCCAAATTATAACAACTCAGAGGAAGGGGTTTGCATTTTCCATTTCAGGGGAGGCTCCTGCCTTCCTTAGCAGACACCTGGCTTTTCAAACCAAGACACCCCAGCCTCAGCCAGGTCAGTCCTGCCCACAGCCTGTGGCATTCACATTCTCTGAACATGATTCCTTGGCCCAGGGTTTTTCTCCTGGGAAGCTGAAAGGCAGCCAGAGGCCTCGGAGAAAAGGAAAACAATTCTTATCTCGTTTGCTTCTCCTGTGCTGTGCTCATGTGGAATGTGTTTGGAGATTGTTTACCCACAGGTGATTGTTTCATTGAACTCTGCTGGGAGTTGTTTTCACTCTTTGGCCAATCAGGGCCGAGCTGTCAGGACTCTGGAAAGAGTCACGAGTTTTCATTATTACCTTTTAACATTCAGTAAGTATCCTTTCTGCATTCTTTAGTATAGTTTAGTATAGCATTCTCTAATATAATATAGTATAATAAAGTAATAAATTAGCCTTCTGAAAGCATGGACTCAGGTGCATTGGTGTTCCCTGCCACGGGGCAGGCCATGCGTTCAGAGTGACAGCCCCTGCCCCCAGGGCGTCCCCAGCCGTGTCCCTCACGTTCTCTCTCCGCATGGTGCTGGCGGTGCGGGAGATGACCTCGATGGCCGCGTCCCTGCGCTGGCGCTCGATGAAGATGATGCCACTGAGCCAGCAGGCCCAGCCCACTGTGCCCAGGTACAGCAGCTCCCGCTTGGCGATGGGCACGCAGCGCTCGGGAATCACCTCCACCATTCCTGGGGCACGGAAACACCCATTAACACCTTCCCAACCCACGGCATTGGCAGCAGAAAAATCACCTGGGAAAACTGCTTGGAAGTGAAGGCCAGGCTGGACAAACCAGCTGGATATCAGCAATAAATTCTGCAGCTCAGCCAGTCCTGAGAGGTGATAACTGCAGAGAGGAACTCTCTGGAGAGGCCAAATTACATCAGTGTACAGATTAATTAACCATTTATATCCTAATATAATTTATACCCTAATTAATCTTTTATACCTTAATATAGGACCAGGCTGGGGTTATTTTAGCCTTGACTTAAAGGACTTTAAGCTGTCCCCAGTCCCAGGACCAGCCTGTGGTTACCTCCCGTTGTCCCTCCTCTCCCTGCAGCACAGCCCAGTCCCAAAAGCTCTCCTGGTCTGTTCCCACCACATATCCCCGCCCTGATCCCGGTGCTGCCTCCCCAGAGCCATCCTGGCGCACCCCTGGAGCCCCCAGGTGTGCCGGGGGTGCCCCCGCGCTGCCCCCACGCACCCATGAGGTCGAGGGAAGCCTGGTGGTTGCAGACGATCACGAAGGGCCCCGGCAGCCGCAGCCGCTCCGAGCCCCTCACCCGCATCCTGATGCCGTAGAGGCGCTTGAGGGGCAGGAGCGCCGCCCGCAGGAGCCTGCGGAGATAAGGGACCGGATAAGGGACGAGACAAGGGACGAGATAAGGGACGAGACAAGGGATCAGATAAGGGACGAGACAAGGGATCAGATAAGGGACGAGACAAGGGATCAGATAAGGGACGAGACAAGGGACGAGACAAGGGATCAGACAAGGGACGAGACAAGGGACGAGACAAGGGATTAGATAAGGGACGAGACAAGGGACGAGATAAGGGACCAGATAAGGAACGAGACAAGGGACGAGATAAGGCAGATGGACACGTGTGGGGAGCGGCTCTGCACCGGCCCGGGCGGGCGGGGTTAGGCTCGGCTGCGCTGCTGGACCCGGGCTCAGGCTCAGGGGAGCTGGGCTTTCTCACACATTTGCAGCTTGGGAGGCTCAGGACTCGCCTGGCTCCCGCCTGAGCTGGGCCCAGCTCCTGGCTCAGAGAGAGAGAGAGCTGCTGAGGAGGGAGGGTGACCAGCACGGGGTGGTGGCAGGGGAAAAGCAGGATTTTGATGTCCGGGATGATGGAAAAGCGAAAAGGGAAGGGGGGGGGGGGGGGGGGGGGGGGAGGGAATGGGGGATGAGGATGAGGATGAGGATGGGGATGGGGATGGATGGGGATGGGGATGGGGATGGGGATGGGGATGGGGATCTTCACACCCCAACGAGGACAAACTGTCTCTGCCCGGGGGAGCCTCCCCAGGTGCTCAGCTGGATCCGTGCGTGGACGGAAATGCAGATCCCAGACTTGTGAAGCCAGAGGCAGATCCCAGCAGGGAGGAGCTGAGCTGGGCATGGATGAGCCCTGGGGATGGCTGACAGAGGGACAGGCAGATCCCCAGGGATGTGGGGAACCCCAGGGACCGCCCCTGCACCGCTCTGTGCCACAGGGGGAAGGGAAAACCAGCCCAAACATTCCTATGGGGAATCATAATTGGCTCCACAAGCCCTGCAGTGTCGGGAAGAGATGGATCTGAGCGGAACAGGGGTGTCACACCCCGGGAGGGCTGGACAGGAGGAGGAATATAGGGATGGCAGGGAAAGGTGACGCTCAGGATGGGAATAATGAGAGGAGTGGAGGGAGGAGGGAGCACCAAGGATTCCAGCAGCCGTGGCGACAAAATCCTGGGACACGTCGGTGTTGGAATGCGGCACTGTCCGACCCACAGAGGGTCTGTGCCAGGGTCCCCATAACTGTCACTGCCCCCAGGGGACAGCGCAGGGGGCAGGGAAGGGCTCAGCCCCAGGCAGGATGAGAGGGCGGCACAGGGTCCGCTGTATCGCCCCCATCCCTCGGGAGCCGCAGGCTCGGAGATTCCTGAGGATCCGAGGAGAAACGGTGCCCCAAAGCCAGGACTAATGACAGGGAAGCGCTCCGAGCCGCAGGCTTTGGGATTCGGAGGAGAGGGAGCTGGGCGTGCTGCGCGGGCACGGATCTGTCGGTGGGACAAGATAAGGCGGCGCTGATAAGGCGGGCGAGGCACAGCCTCCCTCGGGACTGCGGCTGAGCCGGAAGCGCTGCCTTTGGAGCAGCCCGGGATGCGCCCGGCATTCCACCGGGAAGGACCTGGGACAGGCTGCGGCACCGCCGGTGCCACCGCCCCACGGCCGGGAACACCGAGCCTCGGACCGGGAACACCGAACCTCGGACCGGGAACACCGAACCTCGGACCGGGAACACCGAGCCTCGGACCGGGAACACCGAGCCTCGGACCGGGAACACCGAACCTCGGACCGGGAACACCGAGCCTCGGACCGGGAACACCGAGCCTCGGACCGGGAACACCGAACCTGCGGCCGCGCTCCCGCCGCGGGCCGGGATCTCTCTACACAAATCCTCGGCGAGTTTTTCAAGCTGGGATGTTTTCCCTGGGTAATTACATCCCTCCTGGTGCGCTCATCCTGCCCGGGAATCCAGCAACGGAATTGCAACACCCTGAGAGCGCCCAGGCCTTCCCCCGGTGCTGCGCTTTGATGTTATCTCCCCGGTGTTATCTCCCTGCTTCCACCCTCGGGAGCAGAGTCGGGGCATGGCTGTGATCAGGACGTGGCTGTGACAGGGACAGGGCTGTGCCCTGACAGGGGATGGCACCAAGACATGCCAAAACCATAAAAACATGGAATTGCTTGGGTTGGAAGGGACCCAGTATCACCCCCAGCCATGGGCAGGGACGCCTCCCACTGCCCCAGGCTGCTCCAAGCCCTATCCAGCCTGGCCTGGGGCACTTCCAGGGATGGGGCAGCCATGGAATAATCTGTGTCAGGGCCTCTCCATCCTCGATCCCTCTGCCAAAGTGCTGTTCCCGGGTCTCCCATGGGCAAAACCAGAGCCAGGGACACAGCACTGGGCATGAATTTGCCCCCTGCCCTGATGGTACCTCCAAACCCCCATGTTACTCACCCACAGTGATGATCCCAACACTGCCATGGCCAGGAATGATCCCTTTTATGTTATTTCATCCCTCAGGGACCACAAATATCAACTCCAGCATGGTCTGACCCTCCCTGGGCACAGTCAGCACCTATCACACCACAAGCTGCACTTCACTGCCCCACGGATGTAACCACAGCCCTGGCCTTGCCCCAGGGCTCTGCCACCAGCTGTGACCCAGCTGTGACCCAGCTGTGGCTCTATCCAGGGCAGGACAGAGCCTGTGGCCACAAACCACAGGATTTCCTCCAGCTGAGCCAAGCCCCAGCCAGCTCTCCCCATCCCCAGCCCACACTCACCTCATGTTCTCCACGGAGCGTCCCCGGAAGGCGGCCAAGGGGGACAGCAGGGTGGCCAAGGCCACGATCCAGCAGTTGAAAAAGGCCACCTTGCAGAGGAACTGGAAGGAGGGGCTGCACCTGTAGAGCAGCAGCGCTGCCAGGGGCAGGAGCAGCAGCCCGTGGAGCAGCAGCAGGTCCATGGTGCCGCCCCGCGCGCAGCCCGGGCCGGGGCAGGTGAATCAGGAGGATCCTGCGTGGGCGGCGGGGCTGGCCCAGGGGAAGGCTCGCTGCGGATCTCATCCTGAGGATGGAGTGGCTCAGGTGGAAGCAGGACACCCACCCAGGGGTGGAGAGTGGCCATGAGTCACACGGGGACCCTGAGTCACCTGAGCTGTCACCGCTGTCACCTCCTGGGCCATTGACAGCCATTGCAGACTCCAGATTGGTAAGATCAGACCTGCCGCTCACTAAACTCTTCCTGTCCTGGGAATCTCTGCTGGCCACGGGGCTGCCAGCCCTGGGAGAGGGAGTCTCAGCTGGTGGGGAGAGCAGGAGCTGCTCCTGGTCCATGGCCATCACCCCAGCCAGGCTGGGCACAGCCACCTGCTGGCAGCCAAACCTCGCCCTGCAGAGCATCAGATTGTTGGAAGACATCTCCCACCAGGAACAGCAGCAGGAACGTGGCACCACTGCTCCCCATCTCTTACTCAATTTGGGCAGCAGGACCCCTTCTGCCCTTCCCCTCCCAGTGCCCAGCATCTGCCCCCAGGGTCCCACAGTGCCTGGGGGGCCGGGCTCTGCCACCCCCCGCTGCCAGCCCGGGCTGCAGGGGTGGCAGCCCTTGGCCCAGTTGGCAGCCAGGGGCCGTGTTGCATGAGGTGTTTTCACGGGTGCAATTAGCACAGGCTGTAATTAACCTCTCCTCCTGCTCTGGTGCCTCGCAGGATCCAGGCCAGCCCCCTGGAAACTCCTGGAACCAAGTCCTGGTGACAGCAGGGACACCAGAACGGTGTCAGCCCCCAGCAGCCTCTCCCAGCCCTGCTGGCCCATTCCCAGGTCAGGGAATCCCAGGAGGGTTTGGGTGGGAAGGACCTCACAGCCCATCCAGTGCCAGCCCTGCCATGGCAGGGACACCTGCCACCATCCCAGGTGGCTCCAAGCTCCGTGCCACCCGGCCTGGGACACCCCCAGGGGGGGAAGGGGGGGACATCCCTGTGCTGCTGCCAGAGCCCCTGGCTCGGCCCTGACCTCAGGCCAGGAGCAGCGAGATCCCCTCGTGCCTCCCCATGACAGCCCCAGCGGGGTCTCTGGGGTCTGTGTCCCCCCAGGCCACTCCTGGGCAGGTGTCACCTCTACTGGGACCACCCCAGCCCCCTGCCCTCCCCTGGCAGGACCTGCCCTCTGCCCAGCATCTCTGCATGGCTGTGCCAGGGCTGCCCTTCCACCCACGCCTCCCGCTGTCCCCTGGAGGTGACAGAGATGTCCCCAGGCTCTGGCCGTGCTGGAGGGTGCCCCAGTTTGACCAGTAACCCCGGGGTTACGTCCACCAGGGGTGTTGCAATGGCCATTGCTTCATCCTCCCATTCCTCTCATTATTCTCATATTGAAGCAAAGATTGGGTCACCTCCCGAGCCCACCCTTCCTGCCCAGCCCATTCCAGGTGACTCCTCGCTCCTCCTTCCCCTTCTGTGTCCATGGGGGAGGCTTTGGGCACCAGCCTGCTCTCCCATCTAACCCAGCTTTGCTTTTGGATGCCTCCTTCAGTCTCTCCCAGCCGGAGGAGCTGGACCTTCCTCCTGGAATCCGCCGTGATCCTCCCGCTCCACATTTGGGAGCTCCTCCAGGGGCCAGGCTGGGGAAGATCTGCCCATTCCAGAGCTCAGAGAAGGTAAATTCTGCCTTCCACTGGGCAGAGAAGAGGCAGGGCAGTCCAAGGAGGGGGTTTAAGGTGCCTTTCTGCATCCTCAGAGCTCCAGACCACCGACCCTGAGGTCTCCTGCCAGCAGCTCTGATCCAGGGAAAAGCCTGGAGTTCCCCTAGGGCATAGCAGGGCTGGCACCCCTCCATGGGGCTGGCGAGGTGGCACAGCCAGGGGACAGCTCCCAGCACCCAAAAGCTTCCACTCCCCCCTTCTTGCTGCTCCCCGGGGAGCAGAGGGGTTGCTGAATCCTGGGAAGCTCCGGGATTTCCCTCCCAGGTTGCTCTCCCAACCACATCCCCCCCAGGATGCAGCTCTGCCTCTGCTCAGCCAGGAGATCTCACTCTGGAGCTGCCCCAGCACCCCCTCACCCCCCCCAGACCTGATAGACCCCCCCAGAGCTGACAGAACCCCCCAGAGCTGACAGAACCCCCCAGACCTGACAGAACCCCTCCTCACCTGACCCCCCCACCTGACAGACCCCCACACCTGACAGACCCCCCCCCAGCACCCCAGGCTCTGGTAGACCCCCCCCAGGACTCCTCTCAGCCCCCCAAGCACTGCCAGACCCCCCCACATGGCTCTGGGAGCTCCCAGCCCCAAGGGAGCCCCTGTACCCTGGCACGGAGCCACCAGCACATGTAATTACAGATGCTTAATTAGTGCTCTCTTAACAAAGCAAATTAATTACAGGCAATGCTGCGTTGAGAGCTGGAGGGACTAATGAGGGCTGGGACCATCCTCTGTCCCCACCCCCGGGGACAGCACAGCCTGTGCCACCCCGGCCTGATGGCTTGGAGGGGACCAGGGCGTCCCCAGGGGTGTGACAGGGCTGGGACACCCCTGCCTGGGGGACTCAGCAGGGAAACCACCCCAAAACCCCCAAATCCCAAAACCACAGGAACTGTGGGGCATCCATCCGGGATCTTCGGGGTCAAGGGAGGCTGAGCTCAGAGCCCCCGCTGCTCCTCCACGGTGTAAAACTCTGTGGGGACAGGGATGGGATGGGATGGGATGGGATGGGATGGGATGGGATGGGATGGGATGGGATGGGATGGGATGGGATGGGATGGGATGGGATGGGATGGGATGGGATGGGATGGGATGGGATGGCTGAGCAGGGCAGCTCAGCCTGGGGTGATGGAAGCTTGAGGGGAAGCTGTTCCTGTCAGGGGCCATGAGGACAGTGTCTCCCAGGCTGTCCTTACCCTCTGCTGGGGGGACGCCGGGTCCCACGGTCCCGGTGGCACTGGGGGGCGGCGGAGGGGGCACAGCTCTGCGGGAGAGGAGCGAGGACAGGTCAGTGAGGGCTGGACGGTGTCCCCTGGAGGAGCTGCCACACCGGGTGGCACCGAGCCCCGCCCGGCACTCACCGTCCGTCCCCGGGTGAGGAGCGCAGGAACCGCACGGGGGCCGGGCCGGGCGCGGGCCAAGGGATGTAGTGATGGTGGAAAACCACGGCCTCCTCTTCCTCCTCGCCCTGCGAAGGCTCCGCCAGCGCCTGCGGGGTTGGACTGGCAGGGCTGGGGCCGGGCCGGGCTCCGGGGCTCCCGAAGCGCCGCTGGCCAGGGATCGCGCCCGGCTGCTCGCACTGGGTGGGCTCGGTCCCACACAAAGCCCCGGGGACACGGGGGGTGGCAGCCCCACCGATGGGACCAAAACCCCGTGGGAAGAGCCCTCTGATCTGCCTGAGAGCCGTTTGAGCAGGCAGGGTCCAGTCCCGGGCGGCCCTGCGCTGGTGGCACTGGGAGGGCAGGGGGTGGCTGCCAGGAGGAGCCAGCTGGCAGCGAGCTCAGCAGCTGCCACAGCCCAGCCCTGCCCCAAAAGCTGCATTGTTCCCCCCCAGGGGATGAAATCTTTTGGTTCGAGATGGGTTTTTAAATGGCAGCCCCTGGCGAGCTCCTGCCGGGTTGGGCAGCACTTCCAGAGGGTCCTGGCTCCTCGCAGCTGGGCTGAACCTCTGCCCAAAGCCTGGCTGCTGTCTGAGCTGTCAGAGCTGGGCCCTAAACAAAGCCCCAAAACCCCAAAGGGCTGCTCTGAGCTGGGCTGGGACCACCCAGGTGCTGCCCCCAGAGGGTCCCAAAGCAGGACTTGGTGATCCTGAACAGCCCTGGGGCTCCCTCTGCCCCCTCTTTGGTCCCTCTGCCCCCTCTTTGGTCCCTCTGCCCCCCCGAGCCTCACCTGGGCGGGGGCTGGGGCTGGCCCCGCACCGAGGGGCATCAGAGCTGCCATGGCCAGGCCGTGCATCAACAGCTGGTGCATTTGGGAGGTTTGAATCAGCATCAGCTCCATCAAATCTGCCCGAGAATTGGAGATTCTGGGTCAGAGAGGGAGCAGAGGGAGGGCAGGAGCAGCAGAGCCTGGGATGAGTGCCTGGGATGGGGCGGCCCCAAGGCTCCTCCCTGTTCCCAAGCAGTGGGAGCAAGGGCAGACTTCCCCCACCCTGGTTTGGAAGCCTCATGTGGTGTTTAAAAATTCTTTTGCTTGGCTAAAGCTTGAAAATTGCCATATTTGAGCCTTTTCTTCCCTGCAAACATCTGGGCTGGCTCACGAGGGACGGTTACTGGGGTTGGAGGCACCAGACTTTCCTCCCATTCTGGGGAGAGTTCCTCCAGCCCTGGAAGTGCTCCGGGCCTTGGGCAGCGTCCAGAGCATGCCAGGCTCAGCCCTGCTCTGTGCCCAGGGCTCGAAGCCCCCCGAGGGGCAGGAGCTGGGGTCAGCCCAGGATCCCAATCTCCACTCCTGCAGCTGGATCAAGGTGAGGAGCAGGATGGGGACGCTCAGTGCCTCCTCAGCTCCTGCCTGCTCCACGTGAGGAGCTGGGCCCAGGGGAGTGTCCTCGTCCCCTTGGCTGCATGGCCACACTGAGGGAAGCTGCTGAGGCCCATCCACACAGAGGAAGCCCCAAATCTGCCTCTGCACGCCTGAAAAACATCCCCATGCAGGTGTGAAGTTCCCATGTAAAATTCCTATAAACCTGCTGGATTCCCCTGCGATCCTGCTGGCTTCATCCACCCTGAGCAGCTGGGGGTGCCCCTGGATCCCTGGCAGTGCCCCAGGCCAGGCTGGACACTGGGGCTTGGAGCAGCCTGGAACAGTGGAAGGTGTCCCTGCCATGGCAGGGGTGGCACTGGGTGGGCTTGAAGGTCCCCTCCAGTCCAAACCATTCTGGGATTCCCTGCTTCCATGACCTGGAGTGAAAAAGGGTTTGGACCACCCCGTAGCCCATGTGCCAGATCCCCAAAGGCTCCAGAGCTGCCAGGCTGGCTCCCAGGACACCAGGAGGTGGCCGTCCGTCCAGGCAGGAGCACCCCAGCACCTCCTGGGGACTCTGCTGAGCAGGGAGTGCCCTGGGGATCGAACCGGGGTGGGACACGGGGTGCTGGCAGCTCCGGGTGGATCCACCCATCCCACAGGGGCCAGCCTGGCTCTCTTTACTTCCACTCTGATTTGCAGCATCCTTTTTCCTGCCCGGATTCTTAAGGACAGCTCCAACTTCCCTCTCCCCACAACACAAGGTGACTCTGCCTGTGGTGTGTCCCCAGTGCTGACAGCTCTTTGTCCCTGCTGTCCCCTATGACCACAGCCCCTGGCCCTGCTGTCCCCGGTCACCACAGCCCCCTGGCCTGCTGCCAGCGCCCCCAGCCCCGATTGCAGCCTGGGGGCACCCAGGTGGGTGAAGCCTCTCTGGCAGTGGGTTCCAGTCCCACTCAGTCCCACCTTGCAGTGCCAGGAACCTGTCACATTCCGGCGTTCCATGGGGATGCCAGCAGGAAAAGGGGTTTTGGAGAACCAATATAGGTGAATAAAACAAACAAACAAACAAAAACCCCCAAAACAAACAAAACAAACAAACAAACAAAAAACCCAAAAAACCCAGCCCCAAACTGTTCCCCAGGAGCATCTTGGAGCCCAGAGTTGGTAAAACCCCAGAATTTGTACCCCGTGGGGCTGAACGTCCACCCAAGGACAGGATGGACACTGCCGAGCGTGGCTCGCCCCGCTGCCTCTCCCCTGGGAAGGGTTGGGGATGAGGAGCGGCTGAAGCCGAGCCGGGTTCGGCGCTGCCCGCCCCAGCCCTGCCCGCACGCACCTCCCCGGACGGGCGGGGGTCCCGCGGGGGCGGCCCCGGGCCCGGGCAGCTGCTGCAGGATCAGCACCGGCGGCCGGGACACCGGCACGGCTCCGGGGGGCGACCCCACGGCGCGGGGCTGGAAGGCAGGAGGGGAAGGGAAGTCCGGGATTGCACATTCCAGGGCTAATCCCGAGTCCTGGCAGCGGGGCACAGGCGGGACCGGGACCGTGATGGTGGCAGGACAGAGGGGACGGGGGTCGTGGCAGGACAGAGGGGACAGGAGTGGCATGATAGAGGGGACAGTGCTGGGGGCAGGACAGAGGGGACGGGGGTGGTGGCGGGAGGAGCGGGTGGCCCGGGGGAGCAGGACGGGAGCCCTGGAGGAGGGAATTTGCTCTCCCCCGGTTTTTCCAGGGATACCGCCCTCCCATCCTGGATGACACCCGGACCTGCAGGGTCTCCACCCCTGGGGACAGGTCCCCGGGCACCGATGGCCTTTCGGAGTCTGCGGGGCGTTTGCCAACCCCCGGTGCCCACCCAAAGCCCCGAGCCCAGCCCCTCTCCCATCTCCCCCCTTATCCCGTCAATCCAGAGGCAGAAGCGCTCCGGGGCTCACCCCGCGTGGGACAAGGAGGGTCCCTGCCCGGGGGTCCCCCCAGAGCCCGCGGGGGTCCCCCCCGGCCGCTCCCCGCTCCATGGCTCGGGAGCTGCTGAGTCGGGATCGTCTCCAGGGCTCCCGGGGAAACAAACCCTGCCCGAGGGAGGCTCGGCCGAGCCAGGAATGTCCCCGGGCGGCTTCTCCCGCCGGGAAATCCCCGGGCAAGGCCCTGGGGATGCTGGCCTGGGCTGTTCCTGTGTCCCCGACCCTGTGCCTCGTGGTGAGGGGGTGAAAGGAGCAGTTAATGGCATCTGAGGCTCATTAGGGAATGGGAGGGACATTGGGTTAATGAAGTCTCCCCAAAGCGTAGATGGGACCCCCAAAGCCTCCCCTAAAATTTGGGTGGCAACCCCAGAGACCTCTAAAATTCTCAACTAGAATTGGGGTTGGGAACCACAGAAACCTCCTCAAAATCTCCCCAGAATTGAGGATGGGACACACAAAGTCTCCCCAAAATTGGAGCTGGGACCCCCAGAGACCCCTGTAATATTGGGAATGGGATCCTTAAACATCTCCCCTAATACTGGAGGATGGGACTCCTAGGAACCCCCAAAATCTCCCTGGGATGTCACAGCCTCGGTGCCACCTGGGGTCCTCGGGGGGTCCTTGTCACCGTGCCAGGTCCCCCGGGTCTGTGTCCCAGCTCCCTGCACCATGTCCCCAGGGATGCAGTGACCACGGGAATGAGCAGGAAGTGCCGGCAGCAAAGCCTGGCTCCAGACTGCTGCTGGAGCCTCCCCTAAATCTGGGATGAGACCTTCAGAAAACTCCCCCAAAACTGAGGATGGGAACCAAACGTCTTCCCAAAATTTGGATAGGAACCCCAGAGACCTCCAGAAATCTTCCCAACATTGGGGGTGGGAGCCACAGAACCCCCCAAAACCTCCTCAGTATTTGGGACCCCTGCCGCGGGTTCTTCCCAGGGTGTGCCCAGGGGATTTGTGCCCACAGGGCACAGCCGGCTCCTGGCAGAGAGCTCAGCGTGTCCCGCTCATCCCAGGAAATCCCGGGAATGCGGAGTCTGCAGGAAATGCTGAATCCCAGAAAAATGTGCCCTGTGCCCCCAGAGACCCCAGCCCATCCCAACCCCCAGCCTCAGGCCGCCCCCCCGCCCCCTGGCCGCTCCTCTGGGGGATTTCCATGGATCTCACATTCCAGATCTGCCGTGCCCCGCTGCCGATCTGGGAACTTCTCCCGGGTTTTCAGCCCGCGGCCAGCTCTGCTCGGGAACAAATCTCTCCTAAAACTGTTGTTCTGCTCCAGAACAGCACCGGAGACCCCCTCAAGTTCTCCCCCCCAGCTCCCAAATCCCCCCCTCCCCCAAGCCCGGCTGCCGCAGCACCCAGCCCTTGGCTCCAGCCCGGCTATTTTCTGCTTGACTGGGTTTTTCTCTGTGTTCCTAATTTTCCCGACCCCCTCTGGATTGCTTTTCTGCCTTTTGTTAGAATGCTAAATTCCCATTATTTGCCATTTAATTACTGTGCTGCTTCCTGCCCGTTTTGGCAGAGCCCGGCTGGGCTGATCCCGATCTTATCTCCCCTTAGGAGGGATTCAAACACCGGGATGGGGGTGAGGAGTCCAAGGGAGCCTCGTGCCAAGGCTGGGACATGAGGGATGACAGGGACCTGCTCGGAATGTCCTCAGCCCCCCCACGGCAGCCTGAGCCCCTCTGGGGGGACATTACTGACAGAGGGGAGGAGGAGGAGAAGGAGAAGGAGAAGGAGGAGGAGGGAGGAGAAGGAGAAGGAGAAGGAGAAGGAGAAGGAGAAGGAGAAGGAGAAGGAGAAGGAGAAGGAGAAGGAGAAGGAGAAGGAGAAGGAGAAGGAGAAGGAGAAGGAGGACGAGGACGGAAGGGAATTTGGGAAATTTTCTTGAGCCAAAGCAAACACAAGCAAGGCTGGTCCCAAGTGTGTTGTGCAGCAGGGCAGGGCTCAGGCCGGGCTCAGCCCTGGGCTGTGCCTGGCTCCAGCCTGTCCCCTGTCCCCTGTCCCTTTTCAATCCCCCAGAACATCCCCTCAGCCCAACTCCTGAACCTGTTCAACGCCCAGGGGCACAGAATTAGGGCTGCAGGTGGGGACAGCCCCAGGGCAGGAGCACTCCTGGCCCCACCGAGGAGCAGGAGGACCCATGGCAGAGGGAGCTGAGTGGCAGGACAGGAGCTGGCCAGGAAAGCAGAGCCTGGGCACAGGGACGTGCCAGTGTCCAGGTGGGATGGGGACAAAGGCAGCTGTGGCTGTGCTGTCCCCAGGATACTGCCCAAGGTGGGAGTGACGCCCCAGCTGGTGGTGCCACCTCTGCTGTGCTCCTCATCTGACTCACCCACACTGGGATAGGGACAGCCCTGGGCTGGTTTGTGTTCCCACCTTGGAGTGTCAGTGGGGACACACGAAACATCCGCTGGGAAAACCCGGGAGGGATCAGAGGATTCTCCAGCTCTGATGGGGACAGATCCTGCTGTCCCCTGGAAGAGCCACCCAGTGCCAAGGGAACCCTGAGGGTGCCCAGCAGAAGATTTGTTCCCTTTGGAAGTTCTGGAGCCTCCCTCTTACAGCACTTCTGGGATTTCTTCTGGAAACCCTCCAAAACTGCCCCCCACCCCCAGCCCAGGGCCGGGACCTCAGCCCCGTCCCTGCTCAGGCACAGGGTGAGCCCCAGGAGCTTTGGACCAGGAGTTTTCTTGTCAGGACCAAGGCCTTGGAATGGGGTCAGTCCCTGGGGACCAGGAGGGACAGGGACCAGGAGGGACAGGGACCCTCTGTCAGCCCCTGGGCCGTGTGGGTGCTGCTGCAGCTCCTGCGATGGGGTCGGGGGATCCAGCCCCTCTCTGCAGGGCATCACCCAGCTCTGGCCACACAGCAGAGCCGAGCGGGGCATGGGGGCGGCTCAGACCGGGAGCACCGGGGAGGGGAGGGGAGGAACCGAGCCCTGAGCTGCCCTGGAGGTGACAGCGCATCCCTCCTGCCACTTCCCTTCCCGGGAGACCAAGCCGAGCCAAAGAGATTCCCAAAGTGAGGAAACTCCGGCAGGATCAGCCTCGCCCAAGCCTCAGGGGAGATGAAGAAACGCTGCGGCTGAGGCAACACATCCCCCCAAGCTGCTGCCTCCCAGGGGCTCCCAAAACCAGTCCCAGACCAGTTTGTCACTGCACACCGGGACAAAGCCTGGCTGTGGGGTGGCAGAGCGGAGCTGCTGTCCCCTGGGCTGTCAACCATCCCGCTGTCACATTCAGGCCACACCTCTGGGGACACTCTCTGTGTCCGGAGCTGTGAATGGGTTTAAGCTCCTCTCCTGGTTTTACCTGGGACACATCCATCTCCTCATTTTGAACAACTACCAAAAAACTGCTTTCCCTTCCCAGGAGGTCTCGTGCTGCCAGTGCTTTGATCTTCATCGTCCCCAAGCTGTCACCAGCCATCGAGGGCTGCTCTTCCTCCGAATTCCCCTTCCCAGACCCGCCTCCTTCCAGAGGAGAAAAGCCCAGGAAGAGGCAGCTGGCGCGGGGCGGGGAGCCCAGCTGGCACATCCCCGGTGGGATGGATCACAATCGGTGATCCCAGCCCTCCCTAAATGAGCGTTTGTCACCTGCAGGAAGAGTCCTGTCAGCGACTTCCTTTGCTTTGGGAACGGCTGAGTCACCCCTCCCTGGCGGCGGGATCAATGGTGACGCCCGTGGCAGCCTCTGGGGACATTTCCCGGGGCCTCGGCGGGGACACAACCACCGGTCCCCTGCCACCCCGCAGCCGTGTGCCCGAGACAAACCCTCCTGCCCTGTTCTATCCTGTCCCCTCCGCCTGTCACCACTGCCACTGTCACCACCACACGAGTGGACACGGCCACCCCAAACGGGACCCCGCGGTGGGAGCGCAGGGCGGGCTGGGTTCGGGTGCGGGATTTGCAATCCCGAGAGTTTGTCCTCGTTTCCGTCCCTCTTGCTGCTGCCGAAGGGGACAATGAGCCGGGCCAGCAGGGTGACCCTCGGCGGGTCATAACCCCGGGAGCAGCTCGGGAACGGCCGAGGGAGCCCGGGGCTCTCCATCCTCCGGGAAAGGGGAGAGCGGCTCTGCGAAAAACGCCAGTCACTGGGGTTTCGAATTTTAAAGGTTTAATAGTAATAAAGTAGTTATAAAAATAGTAATATAATTAGAGTAATAAAAATCTCGACAATGGAGATTAGGACAATACGAGATAATAATAAAAAAAAAAAGAGTTACAGACAGTCCGGGTGCCTTTTCTGGGCAAAACAAGCCCAAAAAAGGACCCACGTTAACCGAGGATTAACCCTTAAAAGCAACAGCCTGTTGCATATTCACACACCTCATGCATGATGCATAAATTCCATTCAAACACAGGATTCTGTCTGGGCAGTGTCAGCTTCTTCCTCTGAATCCTGACGGCGTCTGCAGGGCTGAGCGAGGCGGGAAGAACTCGATAAGAAGCAATAAATTCTTTTTCTCGGAAAGATTGAGGTGTCCTGTGGCTGCTGTCTCGGTGTGAGTCCTCTCTTTTTCAAAGTATCTTACACGGCACAGTTTCTATTTTAACATTATGTTAGAACCGAAAACTATATTTAACACACTATTTAAGAAAATTGACACAGCATAACTTTCTAATGTAACAGATATAATATTCATTTGAATATCTGCGAAAAGCCATTCACAAAACACGCATTTTTCACAGGCTCCCAGCCCACAGCGCTGCTCTCCCCCTTTCCTCTGCCCTTCCAACCACCCCAGCCTGGCCACCAGACTAAACTGGCCTTGTGGGGACCCCCGGGGCACCCGGGGCCGCCCCCAGCCCAAAGCGGGGCGGTGCCGGGGGGGGCGCGGGGCTCTTCCAGCAGGGACGGTTTAATTTGGGCTTTGGGCTCCGTGAGTGTTTCTGGGCTGAGGGAAAATTAAATTATTCATTTGGGTGGTTCCATTTCAGATGTTAATGAGCCTGTTAATGTTGTGGTTGGTGTCAACATAACCCCGGGCTCAGCCTTTGCCTCCCCAGTGAGGCCCAGCTCTTCCACCCGCCCCTGCCAGGGGATCTCCTTCACAGAGAGCTCAATGAGACCTCCCCAAAACTGCGGATGGGATCCCCAAAACTGCGGATGGGACCCCTAAACATGACCCTGTATTGGGGATGGGACTCCCAGAAACCCCCAAAAGTCTCCCCAGAATTTGGGATGGGACCCACGGAGACCACCCCACCCCCCCAACATCGGGGATGGGACCCCTGAAGTCTGCCCTAAAGTTTGGGTGGGGGAACCCCGGAGACACACAAAATTTTCCCCAAAAATGGGGTTTGGAAGCAGAGAAATTCCCTCATCATCTCCCCAAAACCGGGAATGGGAACCCGAAAGTCTCCCCAAAATTGGGTATGGGACCCCTCAATTCTCCTCAGTATTGGGGGGGGGGGGGGGGTGTCCCATTACTAAAATAATTTAAATGGTGACATTTGAGTCAAAATTCCCCTTGCTGAGGGGGCTGGAGCTTTCCAGCAGAGAGAATTCTATAAATGCATTTATTTTACATATCCCGAATACACATTTATATGGATTTTATGCATATTTATGTATTTACAGATACATAATTTTTTTTTTTTTTTCTGTAAGAAGAGCCCAGGTGATGCTTGGGGGTCTGGATGCAAGGGCAGCCCCAGCCCTGGGGGAGACCCAGGAATGCAGCTCCAGGCATTCCCTGCTCTGTGTCCATCCCAGGTTGTTCCTGGCGTCCCCCAAAACCCTTCCTTGCTCTGCTCTGGCACCGAGGTGACAACAAAACGCCAAAATCACACCCTCAAAGCCAGGGCAGGGCAGAGCTGGGGTCAGTTTGCAGAGGGGTGGGGCTGTCACACCCCCAGAGCCCATCCCAGAATTTCCTGGGCAAGGGCAATACCGGGAGGGGAGGCAGGATGGAGCAGGGGACAGGGGACGGCAGGGCTGCCGGTCACGCTGGCCCAGCAGAGCCACCCTGGGCAGGGCTGGAAGGAGTGCCCCTGTCCCCGCCAAGGGATGTGACCCTCGCAGCCCGCACTTCGCACCCCATCCCCGCAGCCTTTCCCCAGCGGTTTTCCAGCGGTTTTCCAGCTCGGCGGCCCCGAGGAGCCGTGAAGGGCTCGGTGTCCCCGCTGGGCACTCCCGGGCCCGGCTGGGGGTCCCGAGGGGCCGCTGGTGCTGGGGGGCAGCGCCAGCCTGGGGTCCCTCCCGAGCTGCTCCATCCAAGCCCAGCGGAGGGAGGAGCCTCCCGGCCCCGGATCCCCGAGCGGTGACATCCAGGCTGCGGAGAGACGGAGCCCAGCGGCGACAGGGACAGCGCAGCGAGGAACACGGGCAGGGACACCCGGGCGGGACCGGGAGCCGCGGCAGGGAAGGGTCCGGAGGGACACGGGGCAGAGCAGGGCTGGGAAGAGCAGAGGGGAGAGGGCAGGGGGGTGCTGGGGCACCCCCGGAGCCCCGCGGCGTGAAGGACGAGCTGGGCTGTCCCCAGACCCGCGGCGACAGAAGCGGGACCCCACTGGCTGCAGCCATGGGGGGTCCCTGGCAGCCGCCCCGGCCCTGCTCGCTGCTGCTCCTGCTGCTCCTCCCCACGCTTCAGGTGAGTGGCCCTGGGGACAGCGCGGGGACAGGGCGGGGGGCACCGGCGGTCCCCCCTTGCCAGCCACCCCCTGGGGCTGGGAGCAGTGAAGGGTCCTCCTGCCCAGGGTGGGGGCTGCCCGTCCCATCCCATCCCATCCCATCCCATCCCATCCCATCCCATCCCATCCCATCCCATCCCATCCCATCCCATCCCATCCCATCCCATCCCATCCCATCCCATCCCATCCCATCCCACCCCATCCCATCCCATCCCACCCCATCCCATCCCATCCCATCCCATCCCATCCCGTCCCGTCCCATCCCATCCCTTCTCTCGTGCTCCCATCCTGGGGGATACCCTGCGAGCCCCCCGTGGGGACTTTCCCACAGCTCCTGGGGACAATGTGGTGACAAGGGTGCTGCTGGGACCCCCCAGGGCAGAGGTCCCGAGGGTTCAGGTCCCAGGGATGATCCCTTGGGAACGGATCCTCCACCCCACATCGCCCAGAGTCCCACATCCCTGGAGGAGCCCAAACTCCCTGGGGAGCATCGCCTGGCACGAGGGTTGGGGTGGCTGGGGCTGCTGGGGGTGCAAGGGACAGGGACAGCCATGGGCGATCCCCAGGACAGGGCCATGGGGATGGCTGGCACCAAATCCCTGCAGGAATGCGGGGACTGGGGTGGTTGTGCTGCCAGAGTGAGAGAAACACCCCCGGGCTGGTCAGGCTGCTCTGGGGAAAAGGGGAGGGGAAAGGGGAGAGAAAGGGCAAGGGAAAAAAGGGAAAAGGAAAAAGGGGAAAGGGAAAGGGAAAGGGAAAGGGAAAGGGAAAGGGAAAGGGAAAGGGAAAGGGAAAGGGAAAGGGAAAGGGAAAGGGAAAGGGAAGCTGGGCTGTGGGAGCACTGGAGGCTTGGAGGGTTTTAGAGACTGATGGCATCAGGCCCCTTCCAGCGGGGAAACTGAGGCACAGGAGGGATTCTCCACCCTGCAGGGAGCTCGGAAGGGAGTCCTGCACATTCCCTGCTCCTACTCCAGCATCCTGGCCCTGCTGCCATAAATAACAAACCAAACCCAGCAGCTCTGCAGCTAAAGAGGGGTGAGAGAAACCCCCCTGCCCCATCCATGTCCCCCATCACTGGCAGGATGGAGGAGGAGAATTTCTGGGCCTTTCCAGTGCTGTGCCCAGAGCCATCCCCAAAATGCCTTTTCCAGGCTGGAAATTCCCTTGAAATCTTGTGCTCAGCAGGAAAAGGAAACAAAATCTCCTGGGGGAGGTGAAGGGACCCTGAGGAGTGGCTGCATGGCCAGGCCAGGGCAGGGCAGGGCTCAGCCAAGGGGTGCTCCAAGGTCCCACACTTCCCTGTGTTGGGGAGCTCAGGGATCTGCCCTCATCCCTGTTTCTGCAGCTCTTGCATCTCTGGCCCCTCACTAAAACAATCAGCAACCCAAGGCCAGGCCTGGGCCCCAGACCCTGTCCCAGACAGCCCTGAACCTGCTGGGATCCTTGGGAATGGGCAGGGACGTGTGGGAATGGGCACAGAGGGATGCTTGGGAATGGGCACAGACACTTGGGAGCGGGCAGGGATCCGTGGGGATGGGCACAAACACTTGGGAATGGACAGGCAGAGTTCCTGGCATCTCCCAGTCCAGCCTCGGTCTCCCGGTTCTCCAGCTGGCAGCCGAGGAGGCAAATCCCACAGCAGGGATTCCCAGACCATCCAATCCCTGCGGCCACTACATCTCTCACATCTTTGGGATCTGCACATTCTCCCTGGTGTTCCATCAGCTCTGCTGGCAAAGCCCAGAGCTGGGAATGTGGGGTTTGCTGTGCCCGCATCCCACTGGGACAGTGGGAGTTGTTCATGCCCGTGGCAGGGGGGGACTGGGATGGGTGTGTGGTCCCTTCCAACCCAAATCCATTACTCCATTTCCACAATTCCACAATTCCATGATACTCCTGCCTGCCCTTTCCCCTCTCCAAGGTGCAGGGGACTCATCCCGACTGCTCCGTCGTCCTCCGTTTCCAGGAGCTGGAGGAGGAATGTCTGCAGAGGATCGGGAGCGAGAGCCACAGCCCAGAGCAGGCAGGGCAGGGTGAGCTGGGAGCAGATCCCTGGGAGCAGGGAGCAATCCCTGAGGGGTCCATGGAGGGTGATCACAGGAGGGGATTGCAGAGCACGCATGGATTTGGGATTTCCAGCGAGATGGAGAGCGGCACCAGGGCAAAGATGAAGTAGAATCCCTGGAGAGCCCCAGAAATGCTGTTGGGATGGGATAGAGGGGACTGGGGGACACAAACAACAGCCAGAACTCAGCCCTTGTGGGTTTAGAGAATCCTGGAGTGGTTGGGATTGGGAAGGGCCTTAAAGCTCACCCAGCGCCACCCCTGCCATGGCAGGGACACCTTCCACTGCCCCAGGCTGCTCCAAGCCCCATCCAACCTGGCCTTGGACACTGCCAGGGATCCAGGGGCAGCCCCAGCTGCTCTGGGAATTCCATCCCAGCCCCTCCCCACCCTCCCAGCCAGGAATTCCTAATTCCCAGTCTCCCATCCATCCTTGCCCTCTGGCAGCAGGAGCCATTCCCTGGGTCCTGTCCCTCCATGCCGTGTCCCCAGTCCCTCTCCAGCTCTCCTGGAGCCCCTTTAGTGTCTGCAAGGGGCTCTGAGCTCTCCCTGGAGCCTTCTCATCCCCACAGGGAGGGATTAATGGAATATGGCAGTGCTGGATTGTCCATGCCCCTGGCAGAGTCCCCTCAATCCCCCTGCACCAATGCCAGGCCTGTGGCCACCAGCACCGGGGTCACTCCATGGTGTCACCATCTCCCATCTGCTCCCCTTCCTAATTCACTGAATTTTACTGCCAAACATTGTTTGAGCAACTCAGTTTTCCCATATCTGGGATTTTAAACAAATTAACTGGTTGAAAAACAGATTTCCAAGTGCTGGTTTTGAACATCCTTTTTAAAATTGCAGCTGCATTTCCATCCAAAAGTGGAATGGCCCAAATCCCAGGCAAAAATTGTCACCTGGAGAATAAGGAATGCATAATTCCAGGGGTTTCATCTCGTAGCAGTGGAAAAATTAAGCAGTAAATGCATATGAAGGTGCATATTTGCTTAAGTAACTCTGCAGAGATGTCATTTATCCTTCAGCTTAGCAGGGAAAAGCCAAATTGATTGGAAAAGGTCCATTTTGCAACCTGAATTGTGCCAGCCAAGGGAAAGGAATCTCACTGCAGGAAAATATCCAAGAACTGGGAATGCATAATTAAAATCTGGATTTAATCCTGGGGGGCTCCTGCTGCCCTTGTCCACCTGAGCTGCATTCATCCCTTTCCCTGCTTGCACCAGCATGGGGAGCGTGACTCCAGGACAGGCTCAGATCCCATGGATGGGGTGGGAGGGCCCTGGGATCTCCTTATTCCTAATTCCTCATACCCAATTCCCAATATCCCATCCATCCCTGCCCTCTGGCAGTGGGAAGCCATTCCCTGGGTCTTGTCCCTCCATCCCTGGAGCTTCTCCTCTCCAGCTGAGCTCTCCCAGCCTTTCCTCTTCCATTTCTTGCAGCATTTCCATGGTATCCTCTGGACTCTTGGGCCTAAAATTCCAGAGGAGGCCCTGGAGAGGCTTCAAAGGCTCCTCTGGAGCCAGGCTGGGAGAGCTGGGGGTGCTCACCTGGAGAGGAGAAGCTCCAGGGAGAGCTCAGAGCCCCTTGCAGGACCCAAAGGAGCTCCAGGAGAGCTGGAGAGGGACTGGGGACAAGGCATGGAGGGACAGGACCCAGGGAATGGCTCCCACTGCCCGAGGGCAGGGATGGATGGGAGACTGGGAATTGGGAATTGTTCCCTGGGAGGGTGGGGAGGGGCTGGGATAGAATTCCCAGAGCAGCTGGGGCTGCCCCTGGATCCCTGGCAGTGCCCAAGGCCAGGCTGGACACTGGGGCTGGAGCCACCTGGGACAGTGGAAGGTGTCCCTGCCATGGCAGGGGTGGCACTGGACAGGCTTTGCAGTCCCTTCCCACCCAACCCATTCCAGGATTCCCTGCTCCCACGACCCCAGGAAATGAAGTGATTGCTCTCAGGGATGATCCCAATTCTGTGCTCGCTTCCCTGATCCTCCAGAGCAAAAACCAAACCCCACCTTGGCATTGTGGATGCAAATCCCTCCCTGCCAGGACTGACACCCCCGGCTGAAATCAGAGGAAATTCATCAGACCTGTCCAGTTCCACATTCCCTGGCTGGGAATGGATGTGGCTCCATGAATAATGTGGATCTGCAGGGTTAATGATGGAGCTGTGCTGGGATAGGAGCTGGCCTGGAGTGGGATGTCCTTGTCCTATCCTGGGCTGCTGCATCACGAGTTCCTCCAGGCCCCGAGTCTGCCTGGCCACGCTCATTCCCTAGAAAATTGGAGAATGATTTAAGCAGGAATTCAGTGCTGGATAGGGAAGCAAAAGTTGTTCAAGCTTAAGTCATGCAGAAACCCTTGCATGACTTCCTTCTGTCCTTGGGGACACATCCCGAGCTGAGCCTCCAGGTGCAAAAATCCAGCCTAAATCTGGGTTATTTCAGGAGCCAGGGGCAAATCCCAGCCCACGGCACCCGCAGGGTGTTCCCACAGGAGGTCGGTCTGACGCAGCCCCAGGAGCTCCCGGGAAGGGGATCCCAGCGCCGGGGTGGATCCCGGGGTGCCCAGGAGCAGAGCCAGGATGCTCCCGGTCCCTGCGGGCACCAAACTCGGGGACAGCGGCGGCGCGGGGCCGGGGCTGCGGTGCCACCCGCGCATCCCCTCCCGGTGCCACCGCAGGTGTCAGCCGGTGTCCTCTGCCTCCCCAGGCTGCCCGACCGAGTGGGACGGGGTCAGCTGCTGGCCCGCCCTGCCCCTTGGCCAGTCCCGACATGTCGCCTGTCCCGAGATCCTGAGCGTCTTCAAGAAGTCCAAAGGTCTGAATCCAGCGGGGATTGCTCGTCCCACGGCCCCACCCGCCCCGCCAGGGCCTCCAGAGCCACCCCAGCCCTTCCCTCCGACCCCACAGCTCCTGCTCTCCCAAAATGTCCTCGGTGGAAACCGCAGTCCCAGCAGGGACAGGAAAAGCAGAGATTCAGGGAGTGCCACAGCAGGAGCCAAATCCTTTCTTCCCTCTGTGGGTGGAGCTCTTGGGGACCTCATCCTCCACCCTGGTGACACCAGGACAGTCACCCCGCTGCCCTCCTTTCCCACACACCATCCCAGGGCTCCCGAGCTGGCTCCATCCCTCCTGGAGGGTGGGAAGGAGAGCTCCCACCGGAGAATTCCAGCACTTCTGCAGACAGGAGTAATGTGGGAAATGTTGGGAAATGTTTGCTTTGGGGCAGGAACAGCTCAGGAGAGGCTCGATGCAGCCCTCACTGGATGAATGAACATGTTTACAGCCTTAATTCCCAATATCCCTTCCCCTGGAGGGATCTGTGCTTGTTTCCACAACCTATCCAAAGTTTTCCTGGCAGCTCCAGGCACGTGGCCAGAGGGAGCAATGGGATCCAGAGGGTGTGAGATGGGATCCAGAAGGGATGGGGTAGCAGTGGGATTTGGGAGGGAAGGGCACTGATAGGGTTCAGAAGGAGCAGTGTGATCAGGGAGGGATGGGGCAGCCCACGGGTACCACACTGCTGTCCCTATCTGTTCCAGGCCGGGCATTTTGGGGGTGCCATCAGAGGTGACACCCGTGGCTCCCATGAGGTCCCTCCTTGTCCTGCAGGGCTGATCCAGAGGAACTGCACCGAGTGGGGCTGGAGCCCCCCCAGCCCCCCCTACCACAGCGCCTGCCAGCTGGAGACCCTTGGCAGCAGCAATGACACCGAGGCCAAGGCACGTGGGACCCCTGGGGCTGTGGGGAACTCTCCCCATGTCCCCATGTCTCCATGTCCCTGTGTCCCTATGGCCCCACGTCCCCACACTGCCCCATGTTCCCATGTCCACATTTCCCTGTGTCCCCATGTCCCCATGGCCCCATGTTCCCATGGTTCCCATGTCCCCATGTCCCCATGGCCCCATGGTCCCCATGGCCCCATGTTCCCATGGCCCCGTGTCCCCATTTCCCCATGGCCCCATGTCCCCATGTCCCCAGGTCCCCATGGCCCCATGTCCACAGGTCCCCATGGCCCCATGTTCCCATGGTCCCGTGTCCCCATTTCCCCATGGCCCCATATTCCCATGTCCCTGTGTTCCCATGTCCACAGGTCCCCATGGCCCCATGTTCTCATGGCCCCATGGCCCCAGGTCCCCATATTCCCATGTCCCTGTGTTCCCATGTCCCCAGGTCCCCATATTCCCATGTCCCTGTGTTCCCATGTCCCCAGGTCCCCATGGCTCCATGTCCCCAGGTCCCCATATTCCCATGTCCCTGTGTTCCCATGTCCCCAGGTCCCCATGGCCCCATGTCCCCAGGTCCCCATGGCCCCCTGTTCCCATGGCTCCCTGTCCCCACCTCCCTATGTCCCCGTGTCCCCGTGTCCCCATGTCCCCGCGTCCCCACACTGCCCACTGGCCAAAGAACCACGGACCTGCTCCCGGGTTATCCCATCGCCCCCGGCTGTCCCTGCTTGCCCCACTTTGCAGTCCCTGTCCCCTCCCTCCACTGGTGCTGTCCCTTGCAGAGAGGACATTTTGTCACCATGAAGGTGCTCTACACTTGTGGCTACGCCACATCTCTGGCAGCGCTGCTCCTGGCCATCGGCATCTTCTGCTGCTTCAGGTAGGGCTGGGAGCTGCTCCAGCTCCACGGGCTGCAGGGACACAGGATAAATCCCAGCAGGAATGGCTGCCCCCAGCCTGGCCCCTCCTGGAGCAGCCAGGACCCATCCCAGCCAACAGGAAAACTGGGAATGCAGGAGAGGAATGGCAGCTTTGTCCTTCCCTGGTGGCCTTCTCGAGTTCTGGTTTTGCAGATGTCCCTGTGCTGCAGGTTTGGGCTCTCCAGAGGTTTCTGGGATGTTCCCTTGTCCTTGAGCAGCCCCAAACACAGCACTATTGTATTTGCAGGGATGCCCCGATGAAAGCAGGAATGATGCATCTGACTCCATGCTCTCGGAAGGCTCATTTATTACTTTATTATACTATATTGTATTAAAGAATGCTATGCTATACTAAAGGATACAGAAAGGATGCTTACTGAATGCTAAAAGGATAATAATGAAAACTCGTGACTCTTTCCAGAGTCCCGGACAGAGCTTGGCCCTGATTGGGGCCAAGAGTGAAAACAACTCACACTGGAGTCCATTTAGGCAATCACCCGTGGGTAAACAATTCCAAACACATTCCAGACAAGCACAGCACAGGAGAAGCAAATCAGATATGAATTGTTTTCCTTTTCTCTGAGGCCTCTCAGCTTCCCAGGAGAAAAATCCTGGGCAAAGGGATTTTTTTCAGAGACTGTGAATGCCACCCAGCACAACCCTGCTCTTCCTGATTTTAGAGCAAGAAAGCTTCTCCAGGGCTTTGTGACCACCACCAGCAGTGATGCCAGGGAAGGGGACATCAAAGCACCTTCTCTGCCCCTGTTTGGGCCCAGCCCATCTCTCCCTCCTGCAGGAAGCTGCACTGCACCAGGAATTCCATCCACATCCACTTCTTCACCTCCTTCATCCTGCGGGGCACGGCCGTGTTCATCAAGGACCGCGTCCTCTTCTCAGACGAGTCCATCGACCACTGCACAATGTCCACGGTAAATCCCAAACCCCAGCCCTGGAGCACAGCAGGGAGAGCAACGGGGGCTCTTTGGGTGGGGGCTGGTGGGACCTGGGGGGATTTATCACTGCAGAGAGGAGAGAGAGGCTGTGGGATGGAGGAAATTCTGCCCTGGGTGGCCCTGGGGAGGTTCAGCATTTCTGCACTTCCCTCCATGCAGGGAACAAGTTCTGTCCTCAAAAGTGCTGCTGGCCTCAGGCTGAGTGTCCCCAGTGGTGTCCCCAGTGGGGCTAAAGCTCAGCACAGCCCACCAGCACCAGGCACTGCTCAGATCTGAGGTTTTCAATCAAAACAGGAACCCCTGAGTGAAGACACAGCAGTGAGAACACCACAGACACAACCACAGGGATTTTAAAGATCCTACAAAACCAGCCCATGGTCACCTGCCCGTGGGGCACAGGCAGAACACAACCTGGTGGAGGTGATGTGAGGGGCTGGGGCAGAGTCCCTGGGGCTGCACTGAAAGGCCATCACTGAAAGGCCATCACTGAAAGGTCATCACAGGTGTCCTCAAGAGGGTGGACAGGAGGGTGACTATCCCCTATGCCCCTGGGACACGATGTGCTGCACCCTGAGCCGTCCCCTCCTCCCCGGCAGGTGACCTGCAAGGCAGCCATCGCCTTCTTCCAGTACTCCGTGCTGGCCAACTTCTACTGGCTGCTGGTGGAGGGGCTGTACCTGCAGACGCTGCTGCTGCTGACCTTCACCTGCGACAGGAGCTACACCTGGGGCTACGTCCTCATCGGCTGGGGTGAGCCTGGGGACAGCCCGGACATCCCTGACACCCCCAGGCAGGAACCACCTGGGAACGGCCTGATCTGACAAACACCTGGCCAGAGGTCCCCAGCCAGAGGTCCCCAGGGCTGCTCCCAGCATGTCCCTACTCCAACATCTCCTGCATGGCCTTGGTGGGCACCCACCTGCTCCTGCCAGAGCCCAGAGCTGCTGGAAGCCTGGCCTGATCAGGACAGGTCCTCCCTTCTTCCCACACCCACCTGGGGCTGACAATGCCCATCCCAGGTGTGATGGAAGAGCGTGGGGGCAGGAGGGTGGCCAGGAGGTGACACAGACACAGCACCAGCAGTGGGCACCATTTCCTTCCCCTGGAGAAGGTGGGAAGGTTGTCACCTTCCTGTCACATCTAGAACTGAGATAGACACGTGTTTCTGGGGACAAGGGACAGAGGAGGGCACAGGGGCTTCCCAGAGTGCTGGAGGGACCACCCCTGCCTGTGTCCTGTTCTTCAGGTGTCCCCATGGTCACAGTCGGGGTGTGGGCGCTCACCAGGCTCCAGTACGACAACCATGGGTAAGAGCAGCTGTCCCTTGGCCTTGTCCAGGCCACCTCAGCCACGTGTCCCAGTCCAAGTGTTGGGAAATGAACCTTTGGCATGGGATGGATGCTCAGGAGGGACGACGCACTTTATTTAAATGTTAATTCTGTTTTCTGGTGAGTCCTGTGGCAAGAGGGGTGCAAAGGGGTCAGGGAACTGGCCAAAGAAATGGCAGGGGGACAGCTGGGCCACGCGGGTCACAGTGGGTGCCAGACCCACCTCTGCTGTCCTATAGGTGCTGGGATGACTATTCCAGTGTGTACTGGTGGGTGATCAAGGCTCCCATCCTCCTGGCCATATTTGTGAGTGTGCTCCCTGAGAGTCCCACCCCAGAGCCAGGGTCCCACCCCAAGGCCAAGGGACCCGGCCAGGGGCTGTGCAGAGCCTGAGACGTGGCCTCCTGGGACAGGTGAACTTCCTCATCTTCCTCAATGTCACCAGGATGTTGGCACAGAAGATTCGGTGCCCGGACCTCAGCAGAACCCACAAGCAGCAGTACATGTAAGGGGACAGGGCTGTGCCCAACCCGGGGTCTGGGGTCCCAGGGCGGAGGGACCCTCCTTGGAGGAGCACAGAGGACAGTTCTGGAGCCTCCAAGACCTGCCTTTCACACAGAACCTCCTTGGGGTTCAGACCAAGGTTTTGGGGAGGTCTCACGGGGCAGGAGGAGCACCCAGACCCCTGTCACTGTCCACAGGAGGTTGACCAAGTCCACACTGCTGCTCATCCCCCTCTTCGGGGTGCACTACGTGGTGTTTGCGCTCTTCCCCGAGCACGTGGGCGTGGACGCCCGGCTCTACTTCGAGCTGGTGCTCGGCTCCTACCAGGTGAGATGGGTGGGGAAAGGCCCCGTGACCCCTCCCCAAATCACACCAGGAACCCCTGGAACGTGGGCCTTCAGCCTCTTTTGGGAGAGGGTGCCCCCAAACATATGGGGCAGGGCACAAGGGTTGGGCCTGGAGAACCTGGCACTGGTTTCCTCTGTGGTGGGTCAGAGGTATGAGAGGAGGTGAAGGCAGGGAGAAGATGAGCACAGAGGGGTCCAGCCCCTTCCTCTGGGTGAGAATTGCCCTGCCTGTCCTCTCCAGGGCTTCCTGGTGGCTCTGCTCTACTGTTTCCTCAATGGGGAGGTGAGTGTGTGTCCCACCCCAAGCCCGGGCACCACAGCAGGCACGGGGACACCCCGAGGGTGCCCCAAAGCCGGGGGTGGGCAGGGACAGTTCCCCCCTCCCCTTGTCCCCCAGTCCCCTCCGCTGCATGCTGTCCCTGGGTGCCGGTACTGCCCATGTTGGTGCAGGTCCAGTCTGAGATCAGGAGGAACTGGGGCACGTGGCAAAGGTCCATGGAGAGCAACGTCTTCAACCTGGCCACCCAGGACTTCACAGCGTGAGCAGGACAGCGCTCCTGGAGAGGAGCAGCTCCATGGCTGTGGCCCCAGAAAGACCCAATCCCCCCTGATTTTGGGGGTCCTGGGTCTGACACCCTCAGAGGGCGTCGGGAACAACCAGAAAGACCCTTGTGATTTTGGGTGTTCTGGGTCTGACACCCTCAGAGAGTGTTGGGAACAGCCATGGGAGAGGCTCTGCCTGCTCAGTGCTGGTGGATCTTGCACCTCAGCCCCGGAGTTCTCACAGCTTCAGGGCAGAGTTCCAGGCAAAGGGAAGGGAAGTTCTCCACTTTTCAGCCTGAAACTGGAAAGGAAACACAAAAATCCTTCACCGAAGGACAACTGGTGGGTTTTGTTTGCACTGAAGGAAAAGGAGCAGCACTGATACTGAAGGGAATCACTGATGGATGTTTTCCCCCTTCCTTGGTTTACAAAATCATTTCCCTTCTGAGAAGATTCCTAAACACAGCCAGGAGCCCCCGTGGGGATGGGGGAAGGATACAGAGAGAGGCAAAACCCCACACCTCCACAAAAACCCCACACCAAATGGCCTCTGGACCCAGTTCCTCCCCACTTCCCAAAATGCTTCCCTTTCTCCCGTGTGGGTTGATTGAACTGGAGATGTTCCCTTGCCAGGAGAGCTCTCCCAGTCCTTTGCTCTGAGGAATGGGACTCACCTGGCTTCTCTGGGGGGGTCTTTTTCCTGGGATAGGAAGGGTTTGCCAATAAAATCTCATTCCAAGTCCAGCCTCACTTTTCAGAGGTTTGGTTTGCTCCACAAACCAAGAGAATTGGGACTGGGGGTGGTGCAGGATGAAAACCCTGCCCATGATGGAATGCCTGGAAGTACCTCTCAGGCAATCTCTGCTTTTTTCCTGCCTGGTGAAGCTCACAGAGAGGAGATGGAGGAGGAAGGTGAGGAAGAGGTCAAGGTGGGGGCACCATGAGCTGTCCCAGAGGTCCTGGGCTGCCCTGTCCTCTCTGGGTGCCCCCACACCCCACAACCTGTTCCACCACCATGAACATCCTTGACCCTCCCAGACTGAGCTCCTGCCCTGGAAAATGGTGCCTCCAGGAAGGAGAGAGGCCCCAGATGCCCTTCTGCCAAACTTCCTGTCCTCTCCCATGCTCCTGAGACTGGAGCCACCCGATCCCAGGCTTTCTTCTCACCCTGCCTGGGTTGTCATTTCTCTGTGGTGCCACATGTCCTTCTCTAAATAAACCCCACTTGCTGGCCCCTGTCCAGGATGCAGGATCTGCAGAGATCCCATTCTGAGAGAGAAACAGAGAGCTGATCTGAGGTGGGATGGGAGATGTTCCATTAAAAACCCATCCAGAGCCAGCACATCCTGAATCATCAGGAGCCCTCCAGAGGAGCTCAGGAGCGGTCAAAAAATCCCTGTCTGCAGCCAGGAAGGGACCAGAGGTGAAGAGAATCCCTCTCCATCATCAGTGAGGATGGGATGATTGCAGGGATGAGACAACAGCAGACTGAGCAGGACCGGGGATGCTCAGTGGGAAAGCCTGTTCCCATAAAACTCTACAAAACTCTGGATTTGCACCTATTTCTAGCTGCAGATGGGTTTTTGGGGTGATAGATGACCCCAAATGACTCTCTGAGGTTTGCCGGGCTTTGAAGCCCCTGCAGGACAGGAGCCCAATGTGGCTCCAGGAGGGGACTGGAATCACGCTCAGCCTGCAGGAAAGGTTTTCCAAAGGCTCCCAGTATGGACCACCCCCTGCAGCTGCAAAAGATCATGGAAAGGGATCTTAAAGTTTTGAAAGAGACCTTAAAGCTCATGGGCAGGTACTACTCCCACTGTCCCAGGGTGCTCCCAGCCCCGTCCAACCTGGCCTTGGACACTGCCAGGGATCCAGGGGCAGCCACAGCTGCTCTGGGCACCCTGTGCCAGGGCCGCCCCACCCTCACAGGAGGAATTTCTTCCGAAGATCCTCACGATCTCGGAGATTTTCCCCCCTACGCGAGGCTGAGGCTGTGTTCGGGGTGGGCTGAGCCCAGGCAGAGCAGGGTCAGGTTTCCCTCATCCCTTCCCCAGCACGGCCGGAGTGCCACAACCTGGCCCCCTCCTCACCCGGCGTGTCCCCGGGGTCCCCTGTGTCCCCGCGGTGCCTGGGCCCGCGGGAGTTTTGCCTGGGGCCGGAGGGTGGCACTGCGGCCCCTCCGCAGCGGCGGCACGGCGGGGCGGCAGCGCTGCAGCCCGGGGTCCCCACGGGGCACGGCGGGGCGCCCCGGGGTGACAGCGGCCACTGAGCCCGGCCCCGAGAGCCCCAGCGAGTGAGGTGCGGGTCACACTGCTCTGCGCGCTCGGGAGGAGCTGGGACAGCCGGGCAGCCCTGGCCAGGAGCGGGTTAACCCGCGATGGGACGGGAACCGGGCCGGGCTGGGGCACGGTGCCCGGGGCTGCCCTGCCCGCGTCCCCCGACCCTCCGGAGCTGCCGAGACCGCCTCCCTGGGCACAGAGGGTGCCCCGGGCTTCCATCCGCTCCTTCATCCCGCTCCGGGATGGTCCCGGCGCTGCAGCCCGGGGAATTCGCCCTCCCCGTGTCCCGGCACACCGGGATTCCCCCTTCCCTGCCTGCACAGGGACCGGCAGAGCCCCGGGGACACGGCGGGAACACGGCAGGGACACGGCGGGGACAGCGCTGGCAGTGAGGACAGCCGGACAGGGACTGGGGACAAGGCATGGAGGGACAGGACGCAGGGAATGGCTCCCACTGCCAGAGGGCAGGGATGGATGGGATATTGGGAATTAGGAATTGTTCCCTGGGAGGGTGGGCAGGCCCTGGCACAGGGTGCCCAGAGCAGCTGTGGCTGCCCCTGGATCCCTGGCAGTGCCCAAGACCAGGTTGGACATTGGGGCTGGAGCAGCCTGGGCCAGTGGAAGGTGTCCCTGCCATGGCAGGGGTGGCACTGGGTGGGCTTTGAGGTCCCTCTAACCTGAACCATTCCCTGATTCTGGGATCCTGTGGTGGATCCAATACCAAAAGCCAGGGCGCCTCAAATACCCGAGGCTGGACCAAGCATGGCCCTAATTCCACCCTGGAACCCAAGGACATGTTTTTCCCACCCTGATAAGTGTGGTCAGTACCTCTGGGTGCCCCAAGCTCCCCTTCCCATTGGGATTTCCTTGGTTCTGCTGACAGAACTGTGTCCCTGTGCCCTGCTGGGGACCCTCGGTGTCCCCACGACCCACAGGGCAGGAGACACATCCCAGTGTTTCCAGCTTCATTCCAGGCCTGCTCTTGGGCTAGGAAAAGCAAAAATGGACCTGTGCAGCTCGAATGGTCTCCCCATGGTGACAAGGTTGGGCTTGGGGCAGCTGCTGGGAGCCAACAAACATCCCCTGAATTCCCTGCTGTGACCAACAGAGCAGTGGAAAGTCCCCACAGGCACAGCAGGAGGGTGTCCCTGTCCCTCCTGTCCTCAGCAGCCAAACCCTGGGATCCACAGGGAATGCTCTGTGCCCCTGGATCGTGGCTATTGTTCTGCTGCTCAGGCCCCAGTGTGGGCTTCTGTTGGATTCAGCCCTTTTCTGACTCAGAGATGGGGTAACTGAGAAGAGTTTTAAAATCTTTTATTCTATTTTCAGTGTCATGTGAAGGGTGAGACAAGACAGATCAGATGCTAACTGTCCACAGGCTCCCAGTGCCAGCCATGCCTGCAGCCATACCTGGGCTCTTCCCTCCCTCCTTATCTTGGTTTTATCCCCTCTGAGCCTGCTCGGGGCTCCAAGCCAGTCAGCAGAGCCCTGCTTTTCGATTGAAGAGATCCAAGTGATGCCTCCCAAAGCACACCTTTGGCCTCCCCTGCACAGAGCTCATCCTGCACCAGTTTTCCCTGGAGAGCTGAAATGGCTCCTGCTCTGCTTTATTCCCACAGCCCCACACAGGACAGGAAAATTGTGGAGTCAGAAGCAGAATCAGTCCAAGGACCTTCAGTTCCCAGCTCCCTGGTCAGGGCTGCAGGCCTGGCCATGGATGTGCTGACTGTGCAGGATGCTGGAGGGGACAGGGGTGGGGGGCTGGGCAGGGAAGGGGATTCCCATGGCATTCCAGGCTGGGAAAGTCAGGAGCTGCAGCTCCTCTGAAGCCACCCCAACACTGGGAAGTTTCTCCAGGGTGTTTTGGGACTGGAAAAGCAGAAATTATTCACAGCAACAGTGGTTTTGGGGAGGTGATGAACCCCTCTGACCAGGCTGAGTGCTGGGGTGGCTGGTCCACCCCCAACACAGCCGTGAAGAAGGGGTGGCCCTGCAAGCTGAGTGCCCCTACACCCTCTCTCCTGGCCCTGAAGGCACCCCAAGCACCCCCTGAACCCGAGAAGTGCCTGGGCTTGGCAGGAGAACCCAAAGGCCTAGTCAGGAAGCACAAAAAGGGGGACAGCCCCAGGGCAAATCCCTGTTTCTGTGTCACCCCGGTTGTGGCTCACGGGGTCCCTGTGGGCAGGACACGCGAGGGACATCCCCCATCGGATGCTCCTGGGATGTTCTGGTGCAAGAAGGTGCGGGGGGGGGGGGGGGGGGGACACAAAACAGTGACAGGCACCTCTCGTTTGCCAGCAAGGGGAGGAGCGTGGCCGCTCCTGGGTGCCCAACAATGGGAATGCCGCTCCCGAAGAGCCACGGGCTCGGGGACAGCGCTGGCAGCGGCCTTGGCACCGGCTGCCCCCCCGCCCTCGCAGTTGTCCCGCTGCTCTTCCCAGCGCCTGTCACTACCGGGGAGGCGCTGGCCAGGGGTCGCTCCCACCTCCCCGAGTCCCTTCGGGTGCCGGAGCCGGCGGCACACCTGGGGCGCTCGGCCGTGCCCGGGCAGGGCTCCCGCGGGCAGCGCAGGGCCATGGGGCCGCGGGGGCTCCGGGCCCGGCAGCGCCGCGGTTGGCGCGGAGCGGAGCGAAGGCCGCAGCTGAGGCGGGCCGGGCTACCTGAAGGAGCCCGCGTGTCCTCAGGTTTCACTCATGACCATCTGACAGCAGCAGCAGCTGCGCTGCCAACTCGCCGAGCCAAAGCCTCCAGGAGTCGAAGGAGAGGGAAATTCTGGCCCCAAAAGGTCTCTCCTTGGGATTTCGCACTCTCCACCCAACAGTAAGTACCGGGGTCAGCCCTGGGCGGCTGCCAGGCCCCCGGGCAGGGCTGCAGGGTCGGGGATGTGCCCAGCTTTGTCGCTGTCGCCGTGCCTGGAGCGGTACCGGCAGCGTCCCAGGATTTGCGGTCCGAGCGCTGGAGGTGGATGGGACCGGGATGAACTCTGGTGGCACCGGGGGGTGTTTAGGGCTGGAGGCACCTGCTGGACCCCCCTGCATGGAAAACTGTCCGGGACAGGGGACACCCTGCACCCCACAAAGGTGCAGGCAGGGCATGGGACGAGGGTGGCAGCAGCCAGCGGGCCCTCAGTGGCCACAGGGCTGTGTCGGGCTGAGAGGGGACACTCAGGGACACGGCAGGCAACGGGCTCCCGAGCCACCTTCCCCGTGTCAGTAGAGGAGCCACAAGCAGGGCTTACAAGTTGCAGGCTCCTTTCTCCTGGCTTCTCCTCCTGGAGGTCTAAATATAAACTCCGGCCTGGGCAAGCCAAGGTTGCAGGAAAGGTCTGCGGGTGCTCCCAGTGTCTCCTTTCGGGAAGGGCCCTGTCCCTGCAGAGCTCCCACGGGGTGGCAGGGGGGCACCCCCAGGGCAGAGGGGGGGTGGGACCCCTGTTCCACATGGGAACTTGGGGATGGGGTGGCAGGGAAGGGGAGGCTGCTGCCACGCTGGGGCTGTGGGCACAAAGGCACCGCCCAGGGTGGGGTTCAGAGCTGGATCCCCCACAGCAATCAGGCAGTGCCAGGCTGGGGTTCAGCTTGGGGTTTTTGCGTGCTGTATCCCCCCTGTGCCAGCTCCCATCACTCGCTGCATGGGCAGGGCCCGCTGTGCACACTCGGAGCCATCTTGGGGTTTATCCAGGGGCAGTGAGCCCCACTCCCCCCATTCCCCCAATTTCCCCCATTCCCCCCATTCCCCCATCCCTGCAGAGGGACGTTTGTCGAGGAGCACAAGCATTCTCTGCCCTCAGGGCCCTGATGGAGCTGTCAGGGATCAGCCCGCGGCAGGCGAGGGATGGAACTGCGGCTGCCAGCAAGGGACAACAATTCCACAAAGCCCTGGGGACAGCAGGACATCCCAGTCAGTCCCATTATCCCGGGGAGACCCTGGACGGGTTGATGCAGTGCTGGAGCTGCCCCCTCTGGTTCTTTCCAGGAAAAAATGGATTTATAATGGTTTGAGGGGAAAAGAGCATATTTACAGGAACTGGTTAACAAGCACAAAGTCCTGCCTTGACTGTGCTGTGCTAATATTTAAATAGCATTTTCTATTTTCTGATGTGTGCAGAAGGGTCCAGTTCAGGATTTTGCCTGGCTCTGTGGAGTCCCTTGGGCAGCTCCAGCTCCACTCAGGGAAATTTGCTGGATTTGGGGTAGGCGAGTGAGCAGCAGAGCCATGAGGAGACGCCCAGCACCGTTTCTGTTTGCAGCAGGTTGGATTAATGAGGTTCTGTTTGCAGCAGGTTGGACTAACGAGGTGCTTTCTGTGCAGGGCAGGAAGGGGAGGTGGTGGGTGCTTTGGGAAGTCGTGAGGGAAAAGATTTCAGCTTAGCTCGGGAGAGAGCAGGAAGGATGCTCAGCCTCTCTGCCTGTCCTGCTGCCTCCCTCCTGGGATCCATAAATCCCTGGGAACATCTCGTCTTTGTGTCCCCCTTCTGCCTTTCCAGGTGGATCTGAATGAGACCCCTGGGGCTGTGGGGCTCAGCATATGTGGCAGCTCTAGGTGTCCCGTGCTGGTCCTGCTTTGCAGGTTCTGCTCCAGGGCATTGGGATCCAGAGGCTGCAGTGGGAAAGGGCATTTTCCAGCCCCGGGAAGCTGCAGGGCTCCCAATATTGCAGATCCCATGGGAGCAGCAGGGCTGGGACCTGCTCCTGGTGCTGTGCTGGGGATCCCTGCGGGAGCCGCTGCCTCTCCTGGCATCCCCCAGGGCTGGGGGCATCCCTGCCCCCCGTGCCCCCGAGCCTGGGGAGCACCAGGTCACTGCAGCCCCACGCCACTCTCCCTTCCCCCTCGCTGTCCCCTCGCTGCCTTCCCGGCACGGCTCAGATCTTTTCCAAGCCTGACACGGGAGCTGCCGGCAGGGAGGAGCCGCAGCTCTGGATGACACCCGAGTGCAGGGTGGGCAGTGGGCAGGGGCAGGGTCCCCACTTTAACCCTTCCCTGGCTGCTCAAGCCTCCAGCACTGCCAACTCCCCCCAGAATAACCCCGAGCCGCCACCCAGGCCGGTGTCCCCTTTCCAGCAATGCCCTGTCCCCCAGCAGGGACAGCAGGAGTGGGGATGGGGTGGCATCCCCGGCTCCAGGCAGGAACGGGTCAGTGCGTGGCTGCAGGATGGTGCAACCTCCTATTTCCATCTGCGGCCGGGGAGAGCATCCCAGGATTTCACAGCTCCCGGGCTGTGTGTGCCACCCCCACGGCTGAGCACAGCAGGTACAGCCTCAGGGCACCGAGCCCCGGGAGCTGCAGGGCAGCAGCGATCCGGGAGTCGCAGGGAATTCGTTCCTACGTGGGTTTGGTGCTGCTGCAGGAGTGGAGGCGCTTCTGCAGAGCTGGATTTTTGGGGCTGATGTCCCTGGAGGAGCCGTGCCCTCTTGGAGGTTCAGCACGGAGGATTTGGCTTTTCAAAGAAGGGCAGAGCCGGGTGGGCTCAGCTGGGTTTTTGCAAGGAGCTGGAGGAGGGAGCAGGACTGGTTTTGGCAAATGCAGAGCACTCAGAGCAGTGTAGAGCCCACGGAAGGTGCTGCTGGAAGGGGACACAATTCCAAAGGAACTGTGTAGCCATGCCATTCCATGGAAATCCCCCAGGCCAGCACAGCTGCAGGGTGTCCTTGTCCCAGCGCAGCACCAGGCTGGAGCAGCTTGGCTGCTGCCAGGAAAAGGCTGCAGAGTGTTGGGAGGGCTCCTCTCTGCTCGAGACAGGCAAAAGGCAGTGGAGCTGCATTGTTCCCATAGCAGGGAATTCATCCTTTATGTGCTTAAAATCATGAAATCAGGAAATGGTTTGGGTTGGAAAGACCTTAAAGCTCATCCCATTCCATGGCAGGGACACCTTCCACTGTCCCAGGCTGCTCCAAGCCCCAGTGTCCAACCTGGCCTTGGGCACTGCCAGGGACCCAGGGACAGCCCCAGCTGCTCTGGGAATTCCATCCCAGCCCCTCCCCACCCTCCCAGGGAACAATTCCTAATTCCCAATCTCCCATCTATCCCTGCCCTCGGGCAGTGGGAGCCATTCCCTGTGCCCTGTCCCTCCATCCCTTCTCCCCAGTCCCTCCCCAGCCTCCTGTGCTGCTGCCCTGGGTAACCTGAGGGTGACAAGCAGTGGCCCGGCTGGGGGACAGTGGTGGCACATGAGGAGCAGGAGCTGCTGCAGTATCTCAGTGCCCTGCTCTGGCTGGGAAAAGGCTCCAGCAGTGCTGGGCTGGCTCTGGAATCGTTTCCCAAGGACCGTCCCTTTGGCTGGGCTCGGGTGCATTCCAGCAGCCCTTGGTGACGGATGCACTTGGAAACATCTCCATCCCTGCTGGCACGCTTGGCTCGGGCCACGCTGCAGGCAGAGCAACAAACCCCACCCAGAGCAGGGCACAGAGCAGCGGTGGTGACAGGAACAGCCCCTGGGGACACCGTGCCAGAGGTGTCACAGCCACACGGCCCCGCTGAGCACTTAGAAACATCTGCAATTCAAAGCATAGTGCTGAAAAATGAATTTTTTTTTCTCACTCTAAGTCTTCTGAGCCCACCACTATTTCAGAATAGAGTGGGGAAAGGCTTGGGGTCACTTGATTTTCTTAATGGTGTTGTTTTCTTGTGAAAATCTCCCACCCTCTGCCTTTAAAGCAGCCTAAAAACCCAGCAAGTTTCCAGAACCACCGTGCTGCTGGAATTCCAGCATCCCACAGCAGCGTCCTAAGAGCCATTTGTGTGTGAAAGGAAATCCTGGAGATTTCCTGTACCTTTCCAGATGCTTTTTGTAATGGAGCCACAGCACAGAATTAAGGGACCACTATTTCTCCAGGGATGGAAGCATCAAACTCTTACATGGCACAGAAAGGAATGTACATTTGTTTATAAAACGGTTGATTTTGTCTGGCACAACTGAGGGAGTTTCCTGAGAGAAACTCCCATAATCCTGAAAATTCCACAGCCCTGCTCAGCCCCTGGGAAATCTGCAGGAGCTGAGGTGAATCTCCCCCACCTGCAGGGTTGGAGTTCTCCACCCCTTGTGTCACTTATGGATGAAAAAAACATTTCACATCAGATTTAATCAATCTTCCAATCCCTTTTCCTAAAACTTGTGAGAAATACAGGAGGAACTAAACAAATAAACAGCCCACAGGACTTTTCCAGGCTGTGGCACCCCTAGGACCATGGCAGGAGGGTTTTCTGCAGTCCCCAGACTTTCCAACACAGCTCCTGTCACCCTGCAGGCTCCGGCTACCCTGGCTGGGTTTGGAGCAAATTAGTGTTTTCCTGGCAGCTTAATCTGTGGAATTTGTGGGTTTAAAAAACCTGTTCAATGCATGCAGGGGTGGGAGCAGGTTTCCTGGACACACAGCAGGTTTGGGAATGGCTCAGGGATCTGATAATCATGGAATGGGTTGGGACAGAAGGGACCTTAAAAACCATTTAATTCCATCCCTGCCATGGCAGGGACACCTTCCACTGGCCCAGGCTGCTCCAGCCCCAGTGTCCAACCTGGCCTTGGGCACTGCCAGGGATCCAGGGGCAGCCCCAGCTGCTCTGGGCACCCTGTGCCAGGGCCTGCCCAGCCTCACAGGGAACAATTCCCAATTCCCAATCTCCCATCCATCCCTGCCCTCTGGCAGTGGGAGCCATTCCCTGCATCCTGTCCCTCCATGCCTTGTCCCCAGTCCCTCTGCAGCTCTCCCGGAGCCCCTTCAGGCCCTGCAAGGGGCTCTGAGCTCTCCCTGGAGCTTCTCCTCTCCAGGTGAGCCCCCCCAGCTCTCCCAGCCTGGCTCAGAGGGGCTCCAGCCCTGGAGCAGCTCTGTGGCCTCCTCTGGACTCACCTCACACCCCTCTGATGTCGGGATGGATGCAGAATCCCCTCCCTCCCTTTCCTGCTGCCCAGGGAACGCAGCCCAAGACAGGACTGGGAGGCTGAGCTGCTCCTGGAGGTCGGGGATGTGCAGGGCAGGGGGGTGGTGTCCACGGCAGCGCTGGGGACATCCCGAGCTCCCGGGGCTGAGCTGTGACTCAGCCCCAAACCCTGCGGGACCAGCTGCCCCACCCTGCCCCATCCCTGCCGGGATGACCGGGATGCAGAGGGAGGGGATTTCCTGGGGGGTAGAAGTGGCACCTGCCGGAGGCTCTGGGAGGCACGGAGGGGGTACTGCAGGGCTGTGCTGGGCTGGGTTCTCCCACCCTCTGCCTTTAAAGCAGCCTAAAAACCCAGCAAGTTTCCAGAACCACCGTGCTGCTGGAATTCCAGCATCCCACAGCAGCGTCCTAAGAGCCATTTGTGTGTGAAAGGAAATCCTGGAGATTTCCTGTACCTTTCCAGATGCTTTTTGTAATGGAGCCACAGCACAGAATTAAGGGACCACAATTTCTCCAGGGATGGAAGCATCAAACTCTTACATGGCACAGAAAGGAATGGAAATTTGTTTATAAAACGATTGATTTTGTCTGGCACAACTGAGGGAGTTTCCTGAGAGAAACTCCCATAATCCTGAAAATTCCACAGCCCTGCTCAGCCCCTGGGAAATCTGCAGGAGCTGAGGCGAATCTCTGTTTTCCTGAGGGCTGGGTGCTACCACAGCTCCCGAGGGAGGCGCAGCCTGCCGCCTGCCCCCTCCCTGCCCTGGGCACACGAGTCCCTTGTCCCACACTAATCCCCGCTGCAGGGCCCCAGGCTCGGCTGCTCCTGCTGAGGGAGGCTCGTCTACACCTGCTCAGGGCCATTCCAGCTGTTTGCTCTCCTGCACTCTGTCCCTGTTGGTCTCTGTGGGATTTTTCCGGAGTGTCCCAAGAGGATGAACCTCGCAGGGCAGGTTTGTAGGTGAACGCCTCTTGGAGAGGCTCAGGGCAGCTCCTTGAGCTGTGTTTGAATGGTCAGGGCATGCCAGAGTTGTCCCCAGTGTCCACAGGGCTGGGATCTCCTCTAAAATATCTACTCTTATTTGCAAAGATAGTCTTTAAAACTTGTTTCTAGTTCTAGTTCTCTTTAACCAATATCTGTCCTACCTATTCCATGGCATTTCTAGGTCATCATTTTTTATCTCAAAGTTTACATACAGATATATCTATGTGAACTTTCTATCCAACTTTGAGAATTCTCTGCAAATTCATTTCCCACACTCCCAGGAGCAGCATCCCCCTGGCAGAGCGCCAGCTGTGCCTGTCCTCACCCACCTAGCCCTGTGTGCCTGGTGGGAAGCTGCATCTGTCTGGCCTTGTTCCCTGGGAAACTCCAGGGCTGCAGGTGGCCCCCAGTGTGGCATTCACAGTCTCTGGAAAAAATCCCTTCGCCCAGGATTTTTCTCCTGGGAAGCTGAGAGGCCTCAGAGAAAAGGAAAACAATTCTTATCTGATTTGCTTCTCCAGTGTTGGGCTCCTTTGGAAAGCGTTTGGAGATTGTTTACCCACAGGTGATTGTTCCATTGGATTCTGCTGGGAGTTGTTTTCACTCTTTGGCCAATTGGGGCCAAGCTGTGTCCGGGACTCTGGAAAGAGTCACGAGTTTTCATTATTATCCTTTTAGTATTCTGTAAGTATCCTTTCTGTATTCTTTAGTATAGTGTTTTTTAATATAATATAGTATAATAAAGTAATAAATTAGCCTTCTGAGAGCATGGAGTCAGATGCATCATTCCTGCCTTTGCCGGGGCATTTCCCAGCAAATACAATACCCCAGAGCACAGGAGGCTCCAGGTGAAACCCCAGAAAAATAAATGCTTTAGGCAGGAACTGGGGCTTGGGTCAGGCAGGTGAGGGGAGATCCCAAGCCCCTGTGTCCCCCAGAGACAAGAATGCCCTCCCTCTCTCTTCCCCAGCCCATGGAGGTTATTTTCTGGGCAGAATTGAGTGCCTGGATGGGGTGGCTTTTCCAGCAGCCTGAGACACAACCTGCCGCCCCCCTGCCCCACTGTCCTGTTACAGGGAACCTCTTACACCTCTTACCTGGGAGCTCCCAAACCAGTCCTGTTACTTTGGTGCCAGACTCCTTTGTGTGCCCTCAGAGCAGCAAAAATATCAGAGGGAACTGAATTTCTTTCCAAGTGCAGCCTGGGCACTCCTGAGCCAGGAGCTGCTCCCGGTTCCCTGCCGGCAATTCCTGGTGCAGGAACTGGGGGTGGAGATGCACACCCAGGACATGCTGTGGGCAGGGTTCCAAAGCTGCAGCTCACCTGTGTCGTGTCACAGCAATTAGCATTGACTCCATGATTCACAGAAGGCTGATCAACCTCTTCATCATTATATCACAATTAAGAAACCCATTGCTTTTATAGGCAGTTATGATACACCTGAACCTAGCTGGGGTGCTCCAGTCCAAACACCATCACCACTGGCTGATTAGGAAACCACCCTTTGGTAAACAAATCTCCATAACACATTCCAGATGTTCACAAGTTAAGATAAGAATTATCGTTATTTTCTCTGATCTTCTCACAGCCTTTCCCAGAAAGGCCTGAGAAAGTTCTTGTTGTTCTCTGTGCTCAGAGAGCTGCTGCCACAGTGTCACAGCAAAAAGGAGTCATTCCTCTTAGCTGGGTGGCCAAAATTGAAGAAGCAAATAAATCAGTGCTCTGTAGAGATATTTTAAGTGATTGATTTCCCAGCAGCAAAGATGAGGGGCAAGGATCTTCTTTAGTCAGGGACTCTTGGAGGACTCAGGTGCTGGAGAGCTGGGCCAGAGCCCCCAGGGACCTCGTGGGTGATTCGTGCCACACCTGTCACTGGGCCTGAGCTGCCTTTACCTGTGGGAGCACAAGGAGTTTGGTCTGGGTTATTCACAGGAGCTGCTAAAAACCTGCCAGGATGTGCCAGGGGCTGCTTTTCCTGTTCCCATGGCCAGGGGCTGGTCCCAGGGTGGCACCCTTCACCTGGGCTGGTGGGACCCGGCTGTGTGCCCCACCCCATGCCCCCTGTGGGGCTGGGCTCACTGGGGATACAGGGGTTCTGGGCCGAGCCCCCACACAGCCTGGGCTTGGCTTTGCTTCTGAGGGGCGACCAGAGATGCTGGTGGCTTCTCGACTGCGCTGTGTGGGATCTGGGCATGGGATTAGCCCTGCTCCTGCTCCCTGGGGCCATCCCACCCTCTCTGGGTGGCCCCAAAGGGCTCAGAGCAGCACCGGGAGCTGCAAAGGACACCGAAAAGCCACAAAGGACTCCCATGCCAGGGGAAACACCCGCTTTGAGCCACCCAGGGTAATCTCAGGCAGTGCTGCCCTGCCCCAGCATCTCCCCCGGCGGTTGCCAGCCCGCTCCTGGTGCTGCCAGCGCTGCTCCGTGGCCCGGGGAGTGGCTCGGTGGCTCCAGCACAGCCACGGGAGAGGGGACAGGGGCAGGAGAGGGGACAGGGGCAGGAGAGGGACCCGGGGAGGAGAGGGGACAGGGGCAGGAGTAGAGCTGGGGCTGCTCGCAGCGGCTCCCCGGGACAGGAATGAGCAGAGTCATGGGGCTGCAGAAACCTGAGCCCGGCGCTGATCGCCGGAGGCAGCTGGAGGCAGAGCCACCTCCGGCAACGGGGACAGCAGCGCTGGGGACCGCAGCGGCAGCACCCGGGGAACCACGGCCCGGGCAGCACCCCCTGCACCGAGCGGGGACAGCACTGGCACAGCCCGTGGCACAGGCTGCTCCTGACAGCTCTGCGAACCCCGATTCCCAGGGAAACTGAGGCTGCCCAGAGTAACGAGCTCCTCTGAGCCCTCAGAGCTGCCAGAGATGAGGTGGGAAGGTCAAGCTGCACCAAGGGAAATATAGGTTGGATATTAGGAAAAAGTTTTTTTACATAAAAGGGTGATAAAGTTCTGGAATGGCTGCCCGGGGAGGTGGTAGAGTCACCATCCCTGGAGGTGTTTAAAAAAAGCCTGGATGTGGCACTGGGTGCCAGGGTTGAGGTGTTGGGGCTGGGTTGGACTCGATCTTGAAGGTCTCTTCCAACCCAGCGATTCTGTGAATTCTGTGATTCTGTGAATTCTGTGAAGGTCCTGCTGGAGCCCGGGTGCTGCTCCCTCTGATGACCCCAATGGATCCGTTCCCAGCTGGAGGTGTTCTGTGGTCCCCTGCACCAGCGCATTCCCCCTGGGATTTAGGGTGATAAAACCAGCCACAGCCCCATGCTTCTCAGCTTTTTTGAGCTCCCTGTTGTCGAGGGGAAGGTTCCAGAGCTGCTCAAGTGGAGCAGGAACTGGGTGTAAGTTCAGAGTAATTCCATGAGAAGCAGCACTGGCGGCACCTCTGTCCCCTGCCCAGGCACTGTCCCCTCTCAGAGACACCTGAGACGCAAAATTCCCTTTTTGTTTGCTTTGATGAGGTCCCACCTCTGGGGTCCATCCCCCCCACACGTGGGGGACCAGTTGGGGCCACAAGCTGTGCTGGGGCCAGACTCCACTTTGCAGTGATGTGACTCAGTTTGTGCCATTAGATAACCCAACTGAGCAAGGACAGAGCTCTCCCTAAATCAGATGGAGTCAGAGAATCCTTCAGGTTGGAAAAGCCCTCAGAGATCATCAAGCCCAATTGTGTCCCCCAGCACTGCCAAGGCTGCCACTGTCCCCTGTCCCCAAGTGCCACATCCACAGGGCTTTTAAACCCCTCCAGGGATGAGGACTCCAGCCCTGCCCTGGGCAGCCTGTTCCAAAGTCTGGCCAACTTTTCCATGAAGAAATTTTCCCAACACATCAATTTAAACCTCCCCTGGCCCAGCCTGAGGCCGTTCCCCCTCCTCCTGTCCCTGTTCCCTGGAGCAGAGCCCGACCCCCCTGGCTGTCCCCTCCTGTCAGGAGCTGTGCAGAGCCACAAGGGCCCCCTGAGCCTCCTTTGCTCCAGGCTGAGCCCCCTTCCCAGCTCCATTTCCAGTCTCTTTTCCCATCAGGGCTGTAAATGTCCAGGTCTCCCTAACCCCAGCTCTCAGCACAGCAGGGCTCTGGGGATTATTGATCCTTAAGGTTTTTTGGGGGGCAGGTGCTTGGCAGCTTCACAGGAAGTTTGGGTTTGTGAGTGGGATGCTTGGTTTGGGAGGGTGAGGCACAGAGGCGCCGCTGTCCCAGTGTCCATGAGAAGCAGGGGTGAGTTTCACGGAATGTTGGGCTCATATCCCACACATCTGGAGTTATGGGACACTGTCAAGGCACAAGAACCTCTGTGGTGTTGGGGGAGCCTCTGCCAGCATCTCCACCTCTCCCAGGGCATGTCAGCCTCTTCCCCAAGATGCAGCCACCCCTCTCTTCCACACTTCCCTCTCTCCAACTCTTTTTATGCAGCAGAACATCCTTACGTCTCCTAACCCACCCACCCTATTCCTTCTGGGAAGCCATCCCGATCCCTATAACATCCAGAAGTGCCGTTACTGCTTCACTTTTTGGCTCAGGAGAACCCTTTAACCCTTCCTGGGAGCAGAGCCACCCAGCAGGGCAGGTTCCTCGTGCTTCCCACCGCTGGGAGCTGAGCCAGGGCCACAGCCCAGCAGGACCCAGCTGCTCTGGCTGAGGATCCTCCTGTTTGAGGTACCACAGGCCCCTTGCAGGAGCTGCAGGAGCAAAGCTGTTGATGCTCTGCCAAGCAGAGGCAGCTGGAGCGGGGCCGCTGCTTCCCAAGATATTTGGTTGTGTTGAAACTCCGTGTTTGGGGTGTGAAATTGTGTCTGGCACTGCCAGGTGGTGACAGGGACACCAGGTGTCCCAGCCTCACAGTGTCTCCTGACTGGAGGTGGAATCACAGAATCACAGATTCACAGAATTCACAGAATCACAGAGTTAATGAGGTTGGAAAAGACCTTTGAGATCTTCAAGTCCAATCCATGACCCAACACTCCCTTGTCACCCAGACCATGGCACTCAGTGCCACATCCAGGCTTTCCTTAAGCACCTCCAGGGATGGTGACTCCATCACCTCCCTGGGCAGCCCTTTCCAATGCCCCATCTTTCTGGGGAAACATTCCTCCTGATGTCCAGGATAAACTTCCCCTGGTGCAGCTTAAGGTTGTGTCCCCTTGTCCTGTTGCTGCTCCTGGGAGCAGAGCCCAACCCACTCCTGGCAGCACCCTCCTGTCAGGGACTTGAGGAGAACCAGAAGGTGCACCCTGGTCCTCCTCCAGACTGAGGCTTCCCAGCTCCAGATGGGAATGGGGTTCTGGGAGGAGCAGGAAGGCCCGGGGTGCTCCATGATCCATGCACTACAACCTTCCCTGCGAGCTCAACATTTCTGCCATAAACGCACATAAACCCCCGCTGAGATCCTGCCACCAACTGCCCCTGAGATGTCCCCAGGCGGTGTTCCTAAAACCCCGCTGAGATCCTGCCACCAACTGCCCCTGAGACGTCCCCGGGTGGTGTTCCTAAAACCCCGCTGAGATCCTGCCACCAACTGCCCCCGAGACGTCCCCGGGTGGTGTTCCTAAAACCCCGCTGAGATCCTGCCACCAACTGCCCCCGAGATGTCCCCAGGTGGTGTTCCTAAAACCCCGCTGAGATCCTGCCACCAACTGCCCCCGAGATGTCCCCAGGTGGTGTTCCTAAAACCCCGCTGAGATCCTGCCACCAACTGCCCCTGAGATGTCCCCAGGTGGTGTTGCAGCCCCTTGTCCCCGCAGGCTGGGCACGGCTGGCCCGGGAGCAGAATGAGAGGATGGCCGGCCTGCCGCACATCCCGGGCCCCGAGAACCTGCGCCCCTTCACCCCGGCCTCGCTGGCCGCCATCGAGCAGCGCATGGCCGAGGCCGAGGCGCTCCGCATAAAGAGGCAGCAGGTGGAGATGCCTGAGGAAGAGGAGGTCAAGCCCAGCAGTGACCTGGAAGCCGGCAAGAACTTGCCCCTCATCTATGGTGACCCACCTCTGGAACTCATCGGGACCCCCCTGGAGGACCTGGACCCTTTCTACAAGGACAAGAAGGTGAGAGCCAGAGCTTTGCCTGTGGTAGGCTTGGCCTTAGGTGTAAGCCCCAAGCAAAAGACCCAAGCAGGGACCTCCTGTGGTTACCTGAGCCCATCCTGGTGATCCACTATCAGTTTCTCTGGGTCTGGATTGAAGGCACTTGAGACAGTAGTTCGTGTTTGGACTCGGGTGTTTATTATTTCTTATCAGTAAAACAGTCTCACTACTGTGAATTCGGCAGCTTTTCGTTAGCAAGGCACAAAATGGCCAACAATCCCTTGTTACAAGGGCTTTTAAGACTAAACTATCCAATTAAGAACTGACACCTAGATTATTCTCCCTTTTAACCCAATAACTGATCCCACAGAGCTCACAATGCAGACTTTTCTGCCCAATCACAAAATGTACCCAAACCCATGAAGAAGAAGCATGAAGAAGAAGCTCAGGATAACACCCTGTGCCCTCCATCTTGCTTCCATCCACAACATACTAAAAATCCCAAAACCTCAATTTCTCACCAAGCGATACACCTACATTACTCTCTATAATCTATTTCACACTTTAGTGGATTCTAGTCTATCTTGAAGTCCAGGAAACTTTCTCCATGAATGAGGGTCCAAGTCAGTGCTCCCCTGGGGGTCAGAGCACTCCAGAGCAGACAGAGAAATATTCCCGGTGCCCTGGGTTTCCACAATCCACCACCTCACACTACTGCGGTTGCCCCTCTTTCAAAGCAGAGAGCACCTCCGAGCCTTTGGAGCTCCAAACACGCTGAGAAATCTCCCCTCCAAGTGCAGCCCTTGGTCCGTGGTGTTTTGGGGGGTGTAGAAGGACTAACCCCTCCTCCCTTCTTTTCTCCACAGACATTCATAGTCCTCAACAAGGGCAAGTCCATCTTCCGCTTCTCGGCCACCCCTGCCCTCTACATGCTGGGGCCCTTCAACCCCATCCGCAGAGGAGCTATCAAAGTCCTCATCCATTCATATCCTTGATCTCTGGGATGCTGCTCCATGGCCAGCTCAAACCCTGCAGTTCAGAGTCCAAAGAGCCCCAGGAGAGGGACAAATGAAGGGGTTGATGATGGGGTGGTGTGGAAACCTCCTGGGCCCCCAGCACAGGCAGGACTTGCTGCCCAGAGCTTTACTCCAAGGAGCAGGTTCTTGATGGGCACCTTGGAGGCACTAAAAGCTCACTTCTGGTTGGAGAAGGGAGGAATCAGTTTGGATGGAAAAGGGAAGAAGCCCAAGGGGTGAAGTTTTCTAGGGAGAGGATCTGGGGAGACTTGGAAAGGAAGGGAAAAGCTCATGTTTCAGGGGATCTGGTCCCATTGGGAAGGGGGTGAGCAGGGGAGCACCAAGGAGGCTTTGGGAGAGGGAAGCAGAGGAACCAGGACAGAGAGAGAAAGGCAGGAAAGGAGCCCAAGAGCATGAGGGGCATTGCAGGGTGGGTGGAAATGATCCCAGCAGAGCTCTGGAGGAAGTGGGAGTTCATGGCCACGAGGGAGGAGGAAAAGAGGCAGAGAGGGCTGAGCCTAAGAGTTAGAGCTTTCTGGAAAGAGATGAAGGTTTTTGAGGTCTGGAGAAACTATGAAGGGAAGGGAAAGCTGTATCCAAAGGCGATGGAGAGGAAGCAGCACAGGGGACAGAAAGGGAGGCAGAGCCAGCACCACAGAGCTGGGAAGGGGAGCAGAAAGGAAGGAAAGGGGCAGGGACCATGCACAGCAGTAAAGAGGAAAAGAGGGAAATGTGAGCACAGGACTGAGGCAGGAGAGCAGCAGGAAGAGCAGGGCAGGGTGAGGTTCCAAGGTGGCAGCCAGGACAAGAGGAACAGGACACTTGGCTTCCTGACTGTGGGAAGGGGGGATCCAGGCACCATCCAGCGCATTTGTCCTTGACCAGGTTTTAAATTATTCAGCATGTTCATAATGATCACCATTTTAACCAATTGCGTGTTTATGACAATGAGCAACCCCCCGGCGTGGTCCAAGAACGTGGAGTGAGTCCTGAGACCTGCCCTGGCCACAGGGACAGCCCAGCTTGGCAATGTCCTTCAGGAGGGACAAGACCAAGGCTGAGAGAGGGGGGTGGGGGTCCAGGCACCCTTCAGCACAGAGCGGGTGTTACTGCTGGTGGCCCTCAGTAGGGATGTCCACACTCTCCATAGGGCATTGAAGAGTGAGAATGTTTCAGAGCTGCCCAAAATCTGGTGGGGTCCCCATGTCTGCAGTGCCCTGAAGAGCGGGTAGGGCTGGTCTGGGTCAGCACCGTCAGTCTGGAGAGGCTGAGCTGTTCCACCTGTCCAGGGACCGTGGACACCCAGGGGAGAGGGGAAATCCAGAATTTTCTGCTGTGGTTCTGCACAGTCAGGTCTCAGCAGGGCTTTACAGAGAGCATGGGGGTGGTGGGACATCAGCAGGGACAGAGGGGCTCCAGAATGGTCACCAGAGGGATTGGTACCTCAAGATGTCCCAGCCCACCTTACAAAGTGAGGTGAAAACCTCTCCCTGTGCTGAAGCACCCCAAAAAAACACATCAGCCCCCAGAGTCAGCTCCTCCAGATGCTCCCCCTGGGAGGGGTGGGCAAACCTTGGACCTGTGTGTCCTGGCAAGTGTGTCCTGGGTGACCAGTCCCGTTTCAGATATGCCTTCACTGGGATCTACACCTTCGAGTCTCTCATCAAGATCCTGTCAAGAGGCTTCTGCATCGACGACTTCACATTCCTGCGTGACCCGTGGAACTGGCTGGACTTCATGGTCATCTCCATGGCGTGAGTCCTGTGGGAGGGGGAGGAACGAGGAGTGTTCTGGGCACAGCCCCTGCAGCTCTTCCCTCTCCTGTCCCACAGCTACATTACCGAGTTTGTGGACCTGGGGAACATCTCCGCTCTCAGGACCTTCCGTGTCCTCCGTGCCTTGAAAACCATCACGGTGATACCAGGTGGGACTTAGAGGAGGGGCCTCCCCTCCGTGCCTTCCCCTGAGCTCAGGTGTTCCCACCATTCCCAGCAATTCCTGGTTCTTTGGGCAGCTCCAAGAGAAAACAGAGGAAATGAGGTATTCCATAAATTTTCCATGTAATTCAGCTTTTGGACCAGTCCTGCTGATTTTACATCTTGAAATCAGCTGCACTCATCAGCTTGTTTGGCAGCCCCTGGAGAGCCAGATGTGATGTTTTTTAGGGCTCCTTGGAGATGAATTAAGGGAATTTGTGCTCCCAGTGGATTTATGGGTTTGATAAACCAAATCTCTCCATTTTTGAAGCTATGGATTCAGTTTTGTGCTCATTGTTGGCTGTCTGGTGCTGAAGCTGAGATATTTAACAGGTATTGGTTTAACATCACCCAAAACATCTGGATTCCTGTGAGGAGCACCTTATGAAATCCCTTTGATCGCTGATTTCCAAATTTGATAACATTTCAACACCATGCTTTCAACACCTGCTGCAAGCACACAGAACTCTGAAGCATGAGATTGAACTGAAAATGAAAATTCCTTGTGGTGCTCCACATGATCTGCAGGCTCCAGATCATGAGGGTTCACATTTGAATGTTTTTTTCCTTCATCAAACAGGCTAAAAATTGCATTGAGCAAAATGTAAACTGCTGCTTCTTTCTGGAATGAACATCCCCAAGGGCTCTGCAGAAATAGCAGTGGCAAAAATAAGCTGGTTTAGAACATCTGACCTTGGTCAGGCCCTTGGAGAACAGGATTTTACCTAAATAGTTTGGGGAACGATGACCTGGCAGGAGGCAGGGCTAAAAATAATTTCCTTGAAGAATTTCTCCATGTGAGAAAGCTCTGGGCTCAGAGAAGCTCCAAAGATGAACATTGGGATGTCCCAGCATTGCCCATCATCCATGTAGACCTTGGCTGACAGGAACTCCATCCTCCATGGAAAAACCCCACTGAGGATCTGTGGATGAGCCTCCCTGGGGAGGGATCGGTGATGCTGTGGAGAGAGATGAGTTAATCCAGGTGCACGTGTCACTTTGTCACCTTCACTTGGGCACACCAGGGATTTCCCAGCTTGAAGAGATCAGGATGAGGGGTCTGGCAGGACTCCCAGCCACCCAGGGACAGCAGTTAGACCATGGAGGCTTTTCTGGAGCTGGGAGAGGTGCACAGCATCGTACAGCTGGGCCGGCAAAGAGCTTCTCCATCTCCCACTCTGAAGTGCCTCACTCCAGTGGTTTGGTACCAAAAAATGCCAGACTGTGGCATTTAGGGAAAAAAGGAAATGCAAAGGAACTGATGGCTGCCAGGCTGGGGTGGGCTTTGGTTTGGATATCCCAAGGCTGGGATGGGGAAGTCACCAGCACCAACCCAAGGGTGATAGCCATGTGTGGGGACAGAGCTGGGGTGTGATGTGAGCACAGAGCTGGGGGCTCACTCAGGGGTGACACACGTCCCCACCACAGCCAGCACCTTTTGGGGACCCCACAAATTACCCAAGAGCAGTCAGCTCAGTGGTGGCGCCTCCCCCAGGGCTGAAGACGATCGTGGGGGCCCTGATCCAGTCGGTGAAGAAGCTCTCCGACGTGATGATCCTCACGGTTTTCTGCCTGAGCGTCTTCGCCCTCATCGGCCTCCAGCTCTTCATGGGCAACCTCCGGCAGAAGTGTGTGCGCTGGCCTCCCCCCAACAGCACCTTCCTGCAGGATCTGGGGCTGGACAACGACACCTCGGCCAACTCAACCTTCTACGACTTCATGGATGACTTCACCGGGAACTTCACCGGGAACTTCACCGGCAACTTCACCGGGAACTTCACGGGGAACAGCACCTTTGACTTCGAGGCCTACATCAGTGATGAAGGTAAAGCTCCTGCAGCCCCTTCTCCTCTGACCCCCCACCCCGGTCTGCTCCTCAGTTTCCTGCTCCTCCTGGCCACGCCAAGGTTTGCTCACAGGGACCTTCCTGGTGGGTGGAACAGGCTGTGCACCCTCACGGAAGGGACAGATGGGATCAAATCCCTCTGGACAGGGACAATGAGGTCCACTTGGGAAAGCTGAGCTCTTCCAGGAAGGTTTCACAACAGGAAGGTTTGGATGGACCAGAGTCTCCACTTCTCTCGCTTGCTGGTCAGGGCCAATGTGCCATTGGGTTGGTTACAGCAGGGAGACCAAACCCTTGAGGAGCAGGTGGAACTTTGGGTGGAAAACCAGAGGAAAAGATGCAGGAATGACATTTTGAAGCCACTTTTCACTATCTGAACCCTTCCCCAAGTAGCACAGTGCGCAATGAAGCCTTTATGCAACACTGCAAAAGCCACAGGAGGGGAGGGAGAGAGGGAGGGAGAGGTTGGGACCAGCACAGCTCCTCAGGAAGGTCTACCTTTCTCCTTTCTTACCCCTTCTTTGGAAATTTTGCCTGAAGCGTGGTGAATTTTTTGTTTGTTCTTCAGTTTTGAGTTTTTAAACTCCACGAGAATGTAAAAATCTAGCAAATCTGCTTGGTAGAGCTGCAGGGTGGCAGGGTGCCCCACAGGGATGCCCCAGATATCATTCAGGACACTCAGCAGAGCCCAGAAGGCTGAGCTGGGTCTCAGCTGAGCTGCTTGGCCCAACAATCAGCTCCAGCATTCACTACAGGCAGGTTTTGGTAGGGGACAAGTCCCATCCATAGGATCTGATGAGCTCTGAGCACAGAGGAGCTGCCTAAGGCCGTGAGTGCAGCAGGGCAGCTGCTGGGGCCAGCCCAAAAACCTGGAATTGCACAAACAGGGTATTTCCTCCCTGAGCCCCCACAGGATAAAGAGAAGCCCCGTGGCAAGAAGGCAGGCAGGGCCAGGGAGGATCCAGGAAGCCCCAGAATGCTGAGACGGCTGTGCTGGGTGATGTCCAGGACTGCATCCAGCTGCCCTCTGCCACATCCAGGTGTGGGTGTCTGCAGGTGCTCCTGTGTGTCCCTGGGCAGGTCACTGGGGTGCTGCTGCTTGGCAGCTCCTGTGGCTCTGGAGCCCTAAGGAAGAGCTGTAAGGACCCCTGGGGGGGGTCAGCAATGGGAGCAGCAGAAGAAGTTGCAGCCATGGAGCAGGAGCATTTCCCCAGGTTTTCCTGGGACTCCTGCCGTGCCCCATGCTTGGTGCCTCCTGCCAATGCCCCAGTTTCCCAGGAAAACAGCCCAGCCCTGATCCTTTGACCTCATGTTAACCCATTCTCCAGGTGGCCTGGCTCTGGCCAGATCCAGAGGGATTTCCAGGCTTGGGAGGGACCTGGTTGGATTGATGAAACAATCCCAGGAGCTCCCTGAGACAGAGCCAAGATAAACAACAAAATCAATAGAGAGTAGATAGCCACGTGCCTGACACTGTGAGTCAACAAATTCCACTGGGATTCAAGGAATTTCCCTGACAGCAAGTTGCACCCAAGAGTTTAAAAGTCAGTGTTTGTGCTTATTTATTTATTTATTATTCATTAATTTTGATTCCTTGTTCCTTGCCCACCTGCACAGCCAATTACTACTTCCTGGAGGGAGCCCTGGATGCCCTGCTCTGCGGGAACAGCAGTGATGCTGGGTGAGTGAGACCCCCTCCCTCTGGACCCCTGGAAGGGCACAGGAAGCTGGCACAGCTCATGGGACCCCTGGTGCTTGGGATGGGACAGGGAATGTGGCTCTGCAGGGGAACAGTCCAGGAATCCCAGTGGATCAGCTTGGGGACCACCCTGAGAGTATCAACTGGATCATCCCAATGGTCCCAGCTCAAGGGTATCAGTTCGGGCATCACAACTGGATCAGCTTCAGCTGGAATCAGTTTAGGCATCCCAAATTTATCAGCTTGAGGGGTCTCGGTCTGAGCCTCCTGCCCGTGTCAGCTTTGGGGGGCATCAGCTATCAGACAGGGGCAGGTGCTGTCAGGCCAGGCATCCCACCTGTCCCACCCTGGAGGGGAGGGTTCCCCCGCTGCACCCCCTCCCTTAGGGATGGGTTTGGCTGCGGGGCCGTGCCAGGGTCTCATCCTGGCTGCCCCCCTGGCAGGAAGTGCCCCGAGGGCTACGAGTGCATGAAGGCCGGGAGGAACCCCAACTACGGCTACACCAGCTACGACACCTTCAGCTGGGCCTTCCTGGCCCTCTTCCGCCTCATGACCCAGGACTTCTGGGAGAACCTCTTCCAGCTGGTAGGCACTGCTCCTCCACCCCTGTGCAAGCCTTCTCCTTGTCTCTGTGCTGCCCCTGAGGTGAAAAGTCACTGACTGGAACCTTGTGGGTCCTTCTCCTGTGGTCTGTGGATCCCGCCAGGATCAGTGGAGATGGGGATGGTCCCATTTACTACTTCCCTAACCTGGGAGTGCAGTGTATTGCCCAGGGTGTTGCCAGCTCGAGCATGGAAATCAGGGATTTATAAGATTGTCCAGAGCACCTCTGGCTCGAGCTGAGGGACAAGATAAGGAGGAGAAGCCAGGTCACTTGTCCCCTCCTTGAGTTTTCCTCTTGGGAGACACCACAGAACCCCAGCTGACCCTGGCTCTGGAGGCTGGCCAGGTAAAAAGGGATCCTACACCTGAGGCTACCCCCTGTCCTCTGAGAAGGTTTGCCCAGATGATCAGAGTCAGAAAAGGACCATGCTGTCCTGAAGATGAGACCTGAAAATGTGGGGGCTGAGCAAAGCGAGTCAGTGATGGAATATTTGTCCCACCTCCATCACTCCCAGCCCTCAGGAACCTTGGGAACCAAGGCTTCTCTCTGCCTCCCACCAGTCCCAGCCCACTGCCAGGGCCTGCAGGAAGGTCCATTGGGCAATGACCAACCCTTGAAGAAGACAGAAGCAAAATTTTCCCCTCCTACCCCAATCAGGAGGGGCAGCACCTTCTCTTGGGAGCGTCACCAAAGTGACATCATGACATCCCTGCCACCTCTACCCACAGACACTGCGGGCAGCAGGGAAAACCTACATGATCTTCTTTGTGGTGGTCATCTTCCTGGGCTCCTTCTACCTCATCAACCTCATCCTGGCCGTGGTGGCCATGGCTTATGCTGAGCAGAACGATGCCACCATGCTGGAGGAGCAGCAGAAGGAGGAGGAATTCCAGCAGCTCATGGAGCAGCTGAAGAAGCAGCAAGAGGAGCAGGAAAGGCTGGTGAGTTGGAGGAGTGGAGGCCAAAATGAGAGGTCTTGGGGATAGGGAGAGGAAATGGAGGCAGCAATAAGCATGGTCCAAAATCCAAATAAAAACTCCATTTGGTCCTTAGGAAGTAGAGAAAAAATGGAGCAACTATTTTGGGCATCACATCTGAATCAGAAAACTGAGATACTATCATGGCTGGGGACAAAAAAGGCTGAAAAGATCAAATTTCCACATCCAAATCCCAGCCCAGGGTGCACTGGGAGGCAGCAGAGAGGAGCAGCACAGGGATGAGGTGTTGTTTGAGAGGAGGAGGAGGTGAGGGTCATAAAAGGGCTCAGAAGTTCCAGTGGATCTCCTGCAGCACATCAGGAAGGCTGGCAGAAGCCCAGCTTGGTGTCACCAGGGCACAAAGGAGCATTCAGGGAAGATGGGGCAGCACAGCTCAGTGTGTCAGCAAACCCTGGGCTTTGGAGGCACAACCAAGGGCTCGAGACACCCTGAGCCTCACCAGGGAGGTCCTGCTGTCCTCATGGGAGCAAGGAAGCTGGAATGGTGGAAGTGTCCATGCTCATTGCAGGAGGGTTGGAAACTAATGGTCTTTCTGTTCCTTTCCCACCCAAACCACCCTGGGATCCGATGACACCAGGTGGGAAGGGACCTCCAGGATCATCTGTTCCAGCCCTGCTTGGCCAAAGCACAACCTCTCTCACACAAGAGATGTCCCGTTGTGGTGCCAGGATGTTACCTTCAGCCCTTTGCCATCCTTGGGAATGTTTTTCAGTACAACATTCCTATAAAAACATGGCCAAAAGCCTCTGGTGCTGCAGCCCAGCCATTTTCCAGCTTTAACTATCCTTTTGGTCCATGTCAGCAGCATCCACAGGAGACATCCCTAAAAATCTCTTTGTCTGGGCAAGACACCACCTCCCTCACATGTAAAGACAAACCAATGTTTGACTCTCTCCAGAGCCTCTTATCTCTCTTCTCTTATCTGTCCAGAGCTACAGCATCCCCTGGGAAGGGGCTTGTTCCTCTCTGGCTGCTGCTGCTTGCAGGAAGCATCTGAGCCAGCCCTGTCCAAGGGTCAGGCTGGTGCTGAGGCCCCTTCCCTGAGCAAATCCACCAGGGATTTGTGCCCAAATCCCCAAAGGCTTTGTTAAGGGATGTCCTCCTTTAGAGTCACACAGAGAAATTAAAAAGACAGAGGAAATCAAGCTGAGAGTGAGGGCAAAGCACCCACAAGAAAAAGGGACTTGAATCTATTTAATATCCCATGATTAAAGGTGGAAAATATCCTGGATTTCAGCACTGTGCTGTGAGAACACAGAATTTCCCACTCCACTGTGGCATCCTCAGTGCTACAAGAGGGTGTACTAAACTTCAAATTTTAATAGCACTGTTGAAAAGGACAAAAAAAGACAAAAAAAAAATTTTGCATACAATGGAAATGTGACAACATAACATTTAGTGCAAGTGCAAAAGTCCCAGAAGTTACATTTCAGCAAGAGCCTTGAGGATTTTCCTTCTTTGCCATTTTGGATGAGAGCTCATTGCAAAGGGCAAAGTTTCCTGCTTGAAGAACCAAGGTTTGCTCAGTTTTGTCCTTAGGAATTATTCTCCTGGATCAAATCTGAGCAGACCTAACTCAGCTGTGGAGAGCTGATTGCAGGGGGTGCAAGGGAAAACTGTAATTTGTGTAATTTTGTGTAAAACTGTATTTCTTTTTTATTTGTAATAATAGAAGTGGTTAGAGGTGGTGTTGCAGTGGGAAGTCGGTAGTTTCAATGGTTATAAAATGGTGTATGTTGTATTGTGTATGTTTGGTATTGGGGGTTGTTATTTTGTTGTATGGTAACATTTTGTAGGGAAAAGGGAAAAGGAAAGGGAAAAAGAAAAGGAAAAGGAAAAGGAAAAGGAAAAGGAAAAGGAAAAGGAAAAGGAAAAGGAAAAGCTTGGAAATCCAGGATGGCTTGGGTTGGAAGGGACATGGAAGCTCATCCAGTCCCCCCCTGCCATGGGACACCTCCCCCTTCCCCAGGTTGCTCCAAGCCTCCTCCATCCACCACTTACAGGGAGGGAAGGAATTTTCCCAGCCCCTGGAGCCCTCAGCCACTGTGGGATGTCCCCGTGGCTGCGGGCACAGGGGTGACAGGGATGGGGTTGTGCAGTTGCAGGAGCGCTCATCCAGCAGCAATTCCCTGCCCAGCAGCGTGCACGACTCGGACCTCAACAGTGACCAGGACAAGGCCAAGGACTGCAACGGGCAGGTGGTGCCCAAGATCACCCTGCAGAGATCCGACACCGTGGTTGATGTAGGTGCCAGCTCTGCCCCTGCCATCCCTGAGGGTGCCCAGCCTCCTCAGGGGCCAGGCTTGTGCCCGCCTCGCTGTGGGTTGGGTCCTACAAGCCTTTTTGGAGTGTCCCCCTTGCACTCAGAGGTCTCTCCAGACCATTCCCTGTTTTCTGCCTGCTCTGTCTTTCAGAGCATGGAATAACTCTGCATCCCTCCCCCCTCTCCTCCCAGTTCAACCCCACCCATGAGCTGGAGAAGCCAGACCTCAACCACCTCACTGTGGGCAACCAAGATGGGCCAGGACTGGAGAAGAGGGTGGGAAGTGCCATCAGTGTCATCTCCAATGCTGTGGAAGGTATGTCCCACTGAGTAAGGGTCCTGGTCAGTGCTGGAGGGCCTGGGCTGGTGACAGTGGCTGTCCCAAATTCCCAGCCCCACACAAGGGATGGCTCCAGCTCTGGGGTCTCCAGATGGGGTCAGTGATGCTCAAGCCAGACTTTTCATCCCAGCTCGTTGTGATGATGCCTGGAGGCAATAATCCAATATCTCACACAAATTAAAGGGATTGCAGCTGGTTAGAGGAGTTTCAAGAGCCAACTGGGAACTGCTGAGCATCTTCCCTGGAGCTGCAGTGTCAGCTTCAGCAAAAAGCACCATGAACTCAGCAGTTCATGTCCCCTGTCCCCTCAAGAACAGGCATGAAACCCTCTGGTCAGCCCAGAGCAGTTCCCTTGGGTGTCCTGGCAATCTCAGGGTGGCAGGGACACCTCAAATCCTGCCCAGGGGCTGGGAGCAGGATTGGATCCACAGTTCCCTGGCTGATCTGCCTTTCCATCGCCCTCCAGTTTGGAGAGCCAGGTCTGCATCCTCTCTGTGCAGGGGCTCCTCTGTTTAGCCCCTGTATTTTTTGGGTGCCACAGGACAAAAACGATCTAAAAGATCTAAAGATTTTTAAAAGTATCCAAAGGAGGGCTAAGAAGATGATGAAGGATGTGGAGGAGCCACATGAGGAGTGGCTGAGGTCACTTGGTTTGCTCAGCTGTGGAAGAGGAGCCTGAGGTCAGACCTCAAGGGGCAGCTCTGATCTCTGCTCCCTGTGACCAAGGACAGGACAAGGGAATGAGCTTGTGCCAGGGGAATTTGGGATGGATCCTGGGAAAGGTTCTTCCCCCAGAGGTGCTGGCACTGCCCAGGCTCCCGAGGGAATGGTTCCGGCCCCGAGGCTGCCAGAGCTCCAGGAGGGTTTGGACAGCGCTGCCAGGGGTGCCCAGGGTGGGATTGTTGGGGGGTCTGGAGCTGGATCAATGATCCCTGTGGGTGTCCTCCAGCTCAGGCTATTCCATGATATTAAAATCATAGATCATCCAGAGCTGGTCCAGGACCTCAGCAGAAGTTCTGCTGAAGGTCAGCACTTGCCCACCCAGGTGAGGAAAAGATAATCCCACACTTTTCCTTTCCCACCCACAGAGCTGGAAGAAGCTCACCAGAAATGCCCACCCTGGTGGTACAAATTCGCCCACACATTCCTGGTCTGGAATTGCTGCCGTCCCTGGGTGAAGCTGAAGGAGTTTGTCAAGCTGGTGGTGATGGATCCCTTTGTGGACCTGGGCATCACCATCTGCATCGTGCTTAACACTCTCTTCATGGCCATGGAGCACTACCCCATGACGGAGGAGTTCGAGAACGTGCTGAGCGTGGGGAACCTGGTAGGGAGCTCCATCCCTCCCCTTTCAAACCCCCTTCCCGGAGGGCAGATCCCCCCTGCTGCTGTGTGACACTTCCCAGCTGCTGACAGAACGTGGCAGGGCTCTGCCCACAGCCTCCCTGCACGGGGCTGGGCTCCCGGATGGCCCAGACCAAGGGCACTGGTGGGATTGGGATCCACCATTCCCTGCTCCCCTCCTGTGCAGCCCTGCGCGGCTCGGTGCATCCTGAGCCACGCTCTGTATCGCAGCCCTGGGTGACACCACGGTGTCCCCACAGAAATGCTGGATGGCCACGGGGCAGAGCAGAGGGTGTTCCAGACTGTGGGAAAAAACAGGTCCTCGCTGAGCAGGAAGCAACAATGCAGCATTAAAATTAATAATAATCAGGGATTCGTCCCAGGGATCAGTGCAAATCTCGGCTGTCCTGATTTTATCGGTGCAATAAGTGGCTGCTCCTGCTTGGAGCTGGTGGCAAATGAGCTGCAGGAGCTGCCTGGCAGCGGTGGGCAATGCACTGAGGAATGGGAGCGCTCCCACCTCCTGGGCTGCCCCGTGCTCCGCTCCGGCACCTGCGGGGCTCCGCAGCGCAGCCCTGGAGTGACAGCCGCCGCTGCCCGGCGGGCGGGACCGGCTCTGGTTTCATTCAGGAAATACAAGGGGATTAATGGGCCGGGGCTCAAGGCACGGCCGGGCTCAGGCGGCTCCAGAGCTTCCTCCGAGCCAGGAGCGGATCCTGGCTGCGGGGGATGATCTGCTGGGGAAGGGCCAGGCGGGGATGGGAGCAGGAGGAGGAGATCCCCCCGAGCCGGGGCTGCCCCACATCCCCTGCCCGTGCCGGGTGGGAGCTGCCTGCCCCACCTCAGGGTGCGCAGGACAGGGCAGGCATCAGCTGGGAGGAGCAGGACAGGGGATGTTTGTGGGCTGGCATGCTGGGGACATGTGGGGACAATCCCCTGGGACACTGGAGCAGGACAGGGGATGTTTGTGGCCATGCAAAGGACACGTAGGGACAATCCCCCGGGATGCAGGAGCCTCCCTGCTGCTCCTCCCTGCTCCGTGAAGGACAGACCTGTCCCAACACCGTCACCCGGCCCTCTGCACGTGCTGTGCTGTGGAATTGCAGCAGGGATGGCTACTGTCACCCGGCTGAGCCCTCTCTGCAGTGACACAATGCTGCAGGTGCTGCTGTGGTCCCAGGAAAGGAGCAATGTGTAAAACCCAGCTCAGCTCTCCCAGGGCTCAGGGAGGGACAGGGGCATCCCAGCAGCAGCCCAGTTCCCAGTGCTGGGCATCTGTGATTTCCTAGTCATTCCAAAGGTGTCTCCTTGCCAAGGAAATTTTATTTTTCATTTTCAGCTGCCAACACTAACCTTTGTGTCCCTCCAGAGGAATCAGTCACCAGTATTCCCAGTCTGGCTTTACCACTCCCCTGGGCAGCACCTGGGGAGCTTGTTCCCAACTGGGACTGGCCCTAACAGACTGAAATGCTTTGGGAATACCCCAAAAAAGAGGGATGCTGCCCACCCCACCCCACAGCTCAGCACTGGTGTATGAACAAGTGGTCAAGGGTGCTGCTTCCCACAGGTATTCACAGGGATCTTCACGGCAGAGATGGTCCTGAAGCTCATTGCTCTGGATCCCTACGAGTATTTCCAGCAGGGCTGGAATATCTTTGACAGCTTCATCGTCACTCTGAGCCTGGTGGAGCTGGGCCTGGCCAACGTGCAGGGGCTCTCCGTGCTGCGCTCCTTCCGCCTGGTACGTGCCAGGGGCACCTGGGTGGTGACAGGGACGGGGACAGGGATGGCTTGTCCAGCCTCCTTCATGGTGGGGGCTCAGCTTGGGAGTGCCCAACTTGGCCCCTGTTAAAGACAAGGCCGAGTTAAATATTCAGGGAATTTGGAGTCAGAGCAGTTGCGGGTTTAACCCCCCCTGCCTTGGTCAAACAGCCCCAGGAGGGTGCAATGGCAGCGGCACAGCCTTGCAGTGGCAATGACACCCCCAGCCACCCCCCTTCTCTCCTTGCCCCCCACAGCTGAGGGTTTTCAAGCTGGCCAAGTCCTGGCCCACTCTCAACATGCTCATCAAGATCATCGGCAACTCTGTGGGTGCCCTGGGCAACCTCACGCTGGTGCTGGCCATCATCGTCTTCATCTTCGCCGTGGTGGGGATGCAGCTCTTCGGCAAGAGCTACATCGAGTGCGTGTGCAAGATCTCTGTGGACTGCACCCTGCCCCGCTGGCACATGAATGACTTCTTCCACTCCTTCCTCATCGTCTTCCGCATCCTCTGCGGGGAGTGGATCGAGACCATGTGGGACTGCATGGAAGTGGCCGGCCAGACCATGTGCCTCATCGTCTTCATGATGGTCATGGTCATCGGCAACCTCGTGGTGAGCCTGGGGACACAGGGGGTGCTGGGCTTGGGGACGCCTCTGTCCAGCTCAGCTTTTCCACAGGGCTGTGCCCGTGGCAGGGTCTGTTTGGAGCTGCAGGGAGCACAGGGATTCCTTTCCCTCCCCAGGCCCTTTGGGTGGACTGAGTCAGCTCTGTGTGAAACAGAGGGAGGAATGATTCCTGAGAGACCCCCTGCTGAAACCAGATCAGGAACTGGAGGGAAACTGAGGCACAGAAGATACAAATGGGCTTTAGGCAGAGGCAGGAGCCACTCTGGGATAAAGCAGAGCTCACCTTTAAGTTGCCCTGTGTCCTTCACTTGGCTTTTCCAACTTCCCTGCCCCATTTCCCACACTCCTGATGAGGAATGAAGGGAGTGCTCTGTCCATCCATCATCCATCCATCCATCCATCCATCCCACCCTTTGCTCTAGGCGCTTTTGGGAGCAGCCCCCCCAGCAAGGCTCCTGCAGATCCCCAACCTCCCCAAGCCCTCACGTTGCCCCAGGTGGCATCTGGTGATAGCCAACCTCCTTCTCTGTGTCTGTGGGAGCCCCCTCTCCCCTCACCCCCGTCCTACACCCCACCCTCCCCACTCCCCCCGGCTGCCTGTGCTGCCTGAGCCACAGGTTTGCGAGTTCCAGGCGAGCGTGAAATCCTTTCTAAATTTGGTAACCCCATCGCTGGCAGCTCTGGAGCTTGTTTTGCAGCCTGCGTGGGCCCTGCTCTCCCTTCTTGAGGAGCAGGGCAGGGGAGGGAAGCGCCGACTCGCTCCTATTACTTGCCGGGGTTGTGTAATCCTTTTGGAATTTGCTTTGAAAAACTATCTGCCCCCGGGAGCCGCTGACCCCTGTCCCCAGGGAGGCTCTGAAAGGAGCCCGGGGAGAAGCCCAGAGCAGCCCCCGGCTCGGGTCAGCTTGGAGTCTCCCACTTTGAGGGCAGAAAGTTGGGATTTGGACGCCTCTTGGCTCTCCTGGCTCATGCCAGGGATTTGGGGCTTTGAAGGGAGAGCCCCTGGCTGCAGACCCTGCCCAGGGCGGTGCTGGGCAGAGAGGGGAGCAGCCCCGTGCCCCCCCGGGCTGCCCATCTCCCAGCAGCAGCTTGTGATGCCACCTTCCCAGGGGATGGTAAGGCTGGAGCAGGCTGAAAATCACCCACAAGAGCCCCTCTAAGGAGCAGGGGCCTGTCCAGAACTGTCTGCAGGGAGTGCAGGAGTTTGGACTGGGAATCCCAGCTGGGGGTCCCTGCAGAGCCCTCCCAAAAGGGGCTCTGGGAGGTTTCCCTCTTCTGGAGCTCATTTTTGGAGCAGCACAGTCCACCCACCTCTCCAGGGGACTGTTCTGGAGAAGAAACAGGGGCAGTACAATTTCAGCTGGTGGGGTCAGTGACAGCCCTCCCCGAGGTGCCAGTGTCCCCTCCCAGAGGTGCCATTGTCCCCACCCAGAGGTGCCAGTGTCCCCTCCCAGAGGTGCCAGTGTCCTCTCCCAGAGGTGCCAGTGTCCCCCACCCAGAGGTCCCATTGTCCCCACCCAGAGGTGCCAGTGTCCCCTCCCAGAGGTGCCAGTGTCCCCCTCCCAGAGGTCCCATTGTCCCCACCCAGAGGTGCCAGTGTCCCCTCCCAAAAGTGCACCCCAGCCCTCGGGGCAGCTCTGCAGCTCCTGCACGGGCTCCATTTACAGCCCAGCAGAGAAACACGGAGCACAAACACGGCCAGAGCCCTCTGCGCCCTCCTCCTCCTCTCTGCCAGGCTCTCCTGGCCCTGCCTCAGGTATTTCCGAGCCCTGGAGCCCGTCCCAGAGGCTCCCAAGGCTCCCCGTGCAGGGAGGTGTGTGTTTCTCACGCAGGAAGAAGGTGACCCGTCCCTTGCTCCTAATGACACTTTGAGCATTTCCTTTGGGGTTATTCAGGGAAAAGGGAGGAAGTCAGTCGGGTGACAAGGTAACAAAGTCCTGTCCAACAAAGCCAGAGCCAGCGGCACCCATTAACTGTAACTGGTACTTAATGGGGCATTCGCCTGCCGGGCCCGCGGGGATATATTTAAAGACGTGGTTTAAGGCACATGGCATGAGCCATGTGAAAACAGCAGTGTCCTTGGATAGCAGCTAATTCCCGTCTCAGATGCGCTGCTGGCACCGCGCAGAGCGGCACAAACACCGACAGCTGTGGGCTGGCTCCGGCCCTGCTCTGCCCCGCGGGGGTGCCTATCCCACCCCTCTGCTCCCGGCTCCTGGCAGGCAGCAGCCCCAGCTGTGCCAGGAGAGCCTGTGGTGGGCTCCAGGCACGTTTCGGGACGGTGAAGCAGAATGGGAAGCACATGAGCCCATGCCTGGAGTTACACAGGGCATTTACTGGCTCGTGCTGAGGTGAAACATGGCTTTGATGGAGCAGAGCAGCGATGGGGCACAGGGATGGGGTCACAGCCAAGTCCAGGCTCCTCTATGGCCCTGGGGTGTGGGAGACCCTCAGGAGCTTGCTGGGAGTCTGGGCTACCAAAGCCAGGAAAGAGGAGAGGAAGAGCTGCAGCTGAGAGGACAAGCAGGAGGTTTCATCCTGGGGAGAAGGGACATAATCACAGCACCGTGGAATCCCAGACTGGTTTGGGTTGGAAGGGACATTAAAGAACGCTCAGCCCCACCCTGTGACATGGCCAAGGGGCATCTTCCACTACCCCAGGCTACTCCAAGCCCCGTCTAGCCTGGCTTTGGACACTTCCAGGGATCCAGGGACAGCCACAAGAGCTGAGTTGCATCCCTGGGGGTGGTGGGGAGAAGCACCAGAGGCTTGGGGAGTCCCACATGGGATTCCTGGAGTTCCAAGAGACCAAAGGAAGGGACACACTCACAGATCCACAGCAGAGCTTGAGAGGAGCTGAAACCATGGCTGGCATCACCTGCAGAGAGATCAGCAGGACAGTGGGAGCCCAGGGTGAGGTGGAAGGCATCAGAGGCCAGGGGGTTTCAGGAGGAAAATGTCCATGTCCTCCAGGAACTGGGAGTGGCACCTCTGCAGGCCCCAGAGCTGGTGAGGGCAGAGCAGAACCCATGAGGTGCTCAGGGAAGGAGTTCCTCCACAGCCACCAGTAATCCCTATTGTATTTGGGTCTCCTCCAGATGAAGGAAAGAAGGAATGATGAATCCAACTCCATGTTCTCAGAAGGCTCATTTATTATTTTAAGATACTATATTATATCAAAGAATGCTATACTGAACTATACTAAATAATACAGAAAGGATGCTCACAGAGGGCTAACAAGATAATAATGAAAACTCGTGACTCTTTCCAGAGTCCTGACACAGTTTGGCCCCGATTGGCCAAAGAGTGAAAACAACTCACAGCAGAAACCAATGAAACAATCACCTGTGGGTAAACAATTTCCAAACACGTTCTAAAAGAGCAAAACACAGGAGAAGCAAATCAGATAATTAATGTTTTCCTTTTTCTCTGAGGCTTCTCAGCTTCCCAGGAGAAAAATCCTGGGCGAAGGGGTTTTTGCAGAAAATGTGAATGCCACAGATTCCTGCAGCTCCAGAGGGAAATCCTGAGGCTCAGGACCCGCTGGACCTCAGGGTCGATGTTTGCTTTGTCCCCCCAGGTGCTAAACCTGTTCCTGGCTCTGCTGCTGAGCTCCTTCAGCGCCGACAGCCTGGCGGCGTCGGACGACGACGGGGAGCTGAACAACCTGCAGATCGCCATCGGCCGCATCACCCGCGGCATCGCCCTCGCCAAGGCCGCGCTGCTGGCGCTGCTGCGCCGCCTCTGGAAGGGCAAGAAGGTGGCACCGGAGGAAGAGCAGGACCCCAGCAAGAGGGACAACTCCGTGCTCAACCACATGGACACGGCCCTGGAGCCCAAGTCAGGGTACCTGGATGGCGTCACGGGCAAGGAGCACATTTTCATGGATGAGCTGGACCACATGAACTTCATCAACAACCCCAACCTGACGGTGCAGGTCCCCATCGCCTCTGAGGAGTCCGACCTCTACGAGGAGACCAGCACCCAGTCTGACACCGAGGACACCACCAAGGTCAGCAAGGCGGGTGGAAGGGAAGGGTTTCACTCCAAAACTCGGACGGGCCCGTTCTTGCTGTGCTGCCCAAAGAGTGATGTTGGTTTGAGTCACTTTCAGCTTTCCCACAGGGTGTGGCACGGGCCAAACTTGGCATTTTCCAAGCTGGCATTTCCCAGGGTAAGCTGGAGTGGGAGGGGAGGGTCCAAGCAGGGCTTTGGCTGGTTTGGGTCAGACTGTGGGGTTATTGCTGATGCCAGAGGGCCCCAGTGCAGCACTGGGGTAGTGCAAGGGTCAGAGCGCCCGTTTGGGGTTAAAGATGTCCCAGAGGAACCCGATGCCAGGAAATCTGCTGATGGCACTATCATTGGATCCACTGCTAATGCCTCGGGAAGCATCATCCTGGGGGGGCCCAGACCAGATGGAGGAGCTTAGCAGGGGTGAATATGAAGCGAGGGGTGGGGGATCCAAAGCTGAGACAGCTGAGCCTGGTCTCCAGAGGACTGCTGGGGTCCACTGGGAGGGTGGCAGGGGGACAAGAAACTTGGGAAGACCCAAGTGGACACAAAAGGGTGATGGTGTGGTGGGAAGTTACTGCTCACCCCAAGGTCCTGGGTACCCAGGGGGCAGCTGGAGGTGCTGAGGCAGACATGAGTGGGTGCATTAGCCTGGGAAGGGGCTTTGTTTGGACAATAGGACAGCTCTGAGCAGGGATTTGTCGTGACTGGATGGCAAACATGTTCCAGGAGCTGAGGGAACTCTGGAAAGCTCCAGCCCAACCAGCTCTGCCAGGTCCAGGAGGCACCTGGATGAGACTGCACAGGGAGCCCAGGAAAGGCTGGAAAATAAAGCAGGGCTCCCAAAGCCGCAGAGCCTCTCACCTCCCTCCCCTCTGCAGGCTCCTCACAGATCAGCACGGTGACAGGGACCCATCTTGGCACAACACGGAGCAAGGAGAGGGGACAATAATGATTATTTAGTGTTATCGGGGGCAGTAGGGAGACTTCAGCATTTAGGGTGCAGAGGGGGACAGGAGGAAAGGTGGGGCTGGCCCCTGTCACTGCCAAGCCCTAAAGAGGGGACAAAATTCCGTGGAGCACCTTGGTCAAGGGAATAGGCCAGTGAGGTTGCTGCTCTCAGTTCCCTCAGGGTTGCCACCAGGAGGGCTGAGAGTTGGCATTTCCCCCCAGATTTACCCTACTCAACCCCAGTCCCACAGCAGCAGTGCCCAGCACACTGGGCACCCTGCAGAGGTGATGCCAGTGCCAGCCTGGCCACAATGGGAGGGGACACAGGGGCTCCCCATGGGCCTCAGCTCCCTGTCACCACAAAGTGCTCCCCAGCAGGTGGGAAAACCTTGGGGTGCAGCCATGGGACCTGTCCTGGCACAGCTCTGGGCTTTAGGGTGTGTTCAGCAGAGAGCACCCACTCCAAACACTGCATGGGAAAGCTCTAAGCTCAGCAAAGGCAAAGGGCACCTCTCAACCAGTAAATACCAGTTCAGCCCATCGGGGCTGTTGGGTTTGGTGCCTAAATTCAGACAAAGCTGACTCAGGTGGGAGCCAGGGGGGTGCATCAAAAACAGGGACCCTGCCCAGGCAGGGGGAATGATGAGCTGCAATTTATCATGAAATCACAAATTATTTGGGTTGGTGAGAGTCTCAAAGACCACATAATTCCAATGCCCTGCCATGGCAGGGACACCTTCCACTGTCCCAGGTGGCTCCAAGCCCCAGTGTCCAACCTGGCCTTGGGCACTGCCAGGGATCCAGGGGCAGCCCCAGCTGCTCTGGGCACCCTGTGCCAGGGAACAATTCCTAATTCCCAATATCCCATCCATGCCTGCCCTCTGGCAGCGGGAGCTGCCCCTGTGTCCTGCCCCTCCATCCCTTGTCCCAGTCCCTCTCCAGCTCTCCTGGAGCCCCTTCAGGCCCTGCAAGGGGCTCTGAGGCCCCCCAGACCTTTTCCTTCTCCAGGTGAGCACCCCAGCTCCCCCAGCCTGCGTTTACAAGGTGAAATGACAATTATTTAATTTAGCACTCAGGTGCTGAAGGGTGGGAGCCCCGCACTGCTCCGGGGCTGGTGCTGGGTGCATTCTGGCTCCAGATGGAGCCAGAGCCCCGCGCAGAGCCCGCTCCGGGCACGCTCCCCCTGCCACCGGCCCCAGCCGCCACCAGAACTCCCCCCCACGTTCACAGCAGCTCCTTTCCAATGAAAAGCTTTTTTTTTGGGGAAATGGCAGGGGCAGGATCATCGCAGCTACATTCTGTGTCTCGTGGTTGGTTTTTCTTCACAGCTCAGAGCAGGGAGGAGCTGCCAGCCTGGACGGGGCTTGGAGCAGCCTGGGACAGTGGAAGGTGTCCCTGCCATGGCAGGGCGTTGGAATTACGTGGTCTTTGAGACTCTCACCAACCCAAATAATTTGTGATTTCATGATAAATTGCAGCCTATCATTCCCCCTGTCTGGGCAGGGCCCCTGTTTTTGTTGTACCCCCCTGGCTGAGTGGCTCTGCAGAATCTGTGCAGGGCTCAGGGCCCTTCCAGGGGCTTTTTCCACGGGGATCCCACCCTGCTGGGCATGGAGATGTGTTCTGAGATGCTCCGGGCTCTGGTGCAGCACAGGGGTGTTGTCAGCGGGGCTGAGGGAGCTGGGAAGGGGCTCAGCCTGGAGCAAAGGAGGCTCAGGGGGGCCCTTGTGGCTCTGCACAGCTCCTGCCAGGAGGGGACAGCCAGGGGAGTCGGGCTCTGCTCCCAGGGAACAGGGACAGGAGGAGAGGGAACGGCCTCAGGCTGGGCCAGGGGAGGTTTGATTGGAGATTAGGGAAAATTTATTCACTGAAAAGGGTGTCCAGCCCTGGCACAGCTGCCCAGGGCAGGGCTGGAGTCCCATCCCTGGAGGGATTTAAAAGCCTTGTGGATGTGGCACTTGAGGACATGGTCAGTGGTGGTCCTGGACTCTGTGGTCTCACAAGGCTTTTCCAGCCTGAACAATTCTGTGATTCTCAAGGCTGTGGCTTTTGGGGTCACGGGGTGAGTCAGGGTGGGACAGCCCCAGGCAGGCTGGCGATGCTGTGCCAGGTGTGGGATGGAAATTGCCCTCCAAACCTGCTGGGTCCAGGTGTGGGAGGGCTCAGGAGCCCCCAGGGCTGGGTTTTATCCCTGTCCCCACCCAGCAGAACCTGCCTGAGCTCCACCCACAGAACTCCTGGGCTCTGTGAGCCATCCCTTTTGGACCTTCCCACATCTCCAGGGCAGCTGCACTGGTTTGTCCCCACCCTGACCCTTTCTAAGGCTGTCCTGGAGGCAGATGGCTCCTGTGTGTCCTTCTTTGGGGTCACAGCTTGCCTGGTTCCGTGCTGAGCCTCCCTAATCCCCCTGCCCCTCCTAACCCACCCCCCAGACTGAGGGATGGTCCCAGTGGTCCTTGAGAGCCACCAGCTGAGAGCTGGTGCCTCCCCTGCTGCTGTCCTCTCCTGCCTGTCCCCAAAGGTCCCCACAGCCACTTCTTCTCACAGAGATGTGACTGTGACCCCTGAAGCTGTGGGCAGTGACGGTGCCTCAGTTTACCCCAGGGGCTTTTCCCTGGTTTTTGGAGGATGGAGCAGCTCCTTTACGGATTACCAAAAGCAGGAGCAGCCTGAGGGGAGGATCCCATGTAAGCCAACACCTTCCTGTGTTGGAAATACTGGACCCTCTGGTTCTGCTGCTCCCAGGCAGGATAGGCAGGGCTGGGGATCTGCTGCTTCCTCAAGTGTTGCACAAGGGCTTCTCAGACAGGAAAAAAAAACAAACAAAAAACACCAGGGGAAAAAGAGTCCCAGGGGCTTGCCAAGGTTGTCTTTTGTTATCAGCCCCTCTGGCCTTGCTGAGTGGTCTCTGGGAAGGCAGCCAAGCTGAGCTGTGGAGCAGGATGGAGCTGGAGAGAGGCATTTGGGATGCAGGTTTTGAACTGGGGTGAACCTCGGGCTGAGGGCCCTTCAGCACGAGCCAAGCCAGAGGGAGGAGAGAGCAGAAGCTGCTTGGGTCTCTGCACCAAAGTGGGGCTGGCAGAGCAAATATTGGATGGGAACACATGGAGGAGGAGGAGGAGGAGGTGAGAAAATCAGAATCAGCGTGAAGTGGTGACACAGGTGGATGGGAGATGGAGCTGCTGTGCTGGGAGGAAGGCTGGGATCAGGGGACCTTCTGTTCCTCTGAACCTGGATGAGAAGCAAAGCTCAGGTACCAACAATCCTCCAAGGTTTACATCCCTGGATGATCCTTGGGAGGGGGCCTTGGAGCATACTCCAAACAAGGAGGTACCAGGAGTCCTGCCTGGGCTCCTCTGGGGCACGAGGAGCATGGCTGGAGGCAGCCCAAGGCCAGGAGCCTGGCCTGAGTTGCTGTCCCTCTGCAGAACCCCCTGTGCAGCGACAACGCCTCGTCCGTGTGCAGCACGGTGGATTACAAACCCCCCGCGCCCGAGGAGGAGGAGGTGGCAGAAGTGGCTGAGGAGAGCAACGAGCCCGAGGAGTGTTTCACCGAAGGTGAGGGGCAGAGCAGGGCTGGAGACCCTGTGGACAGGGGAGATGGGTGTGGACAGGGAAAAATGGGGCTGGAGGGGGCCACTGCCAACCAGTTCTTGCAGCACAGGGACCCCCAGGTTCCCTGAGCTCAGCCCCAAATCCTCCTGTACCACCCCAGAGATGATCTCCATGGAGCTCCCCTGGTGCACCCCACCTAAACCCAGCAGGATCCTAGTCCAACTTCCACCAGGGAGGGTTTAAAATGCCAATAAAACTGGGAATAGTGGGAACACCCTGGCCAGGAGTGACTCCTAGCCCTGTGTCCCCAGGCTGTGTGAAGAGGTTCCCCTGCCTCAACGTGGACATCACCAGTGAGAAGGGGAAGATTTGGTGGAACCTCAGGAAAACCTGCTTCCGCATCGTGGAGCACGACTGGTTCGAGACCTTCATCGTCTTCATGATCCTCCTCAGCAGCGGGGCACTGGTGGGTGCCACCTTCCCCCTGCCCCGAGGGCTCTGCAGCAGCTTCCCAGCCTGGGAGAGCCCAGGGAGGGGACAGAGCACAGGCTCTGGGCATCTCCTGGGCCATCCAGCTGTGGGCAAATGTTTGATTTCAAACCCCATCTGGCTCGGCTCTAGCACCCTCCAGGAGCCCTGGTCACCCTCCCCAGCATTTCTGGACCATCATCTACAGGCTGTGGTCCATGGCTCGAGGGGATGCCACTGCCTCCAGCCCCCAGTGCTGCTCTTAATGCCAGCTATGAACCATCTGAACCATTTACTGAGCTTCCTGTGGTTCCTCATTTCACCACCACCATCACCAGCTGTCAGGAGGTGCTTGACAAACAGTTCATGGTTTTTATTTTGCTGTTCAGCACCTCCATCAGTGCCTGGTGCCCCCTCTCAGAACCTGGGTGTTGTGTTAAATCAACTAATTCATTATCACTGTTGGCCTGGTGCTCTTCTCTGAGTGCTTGGGCTGGATTTAACCCAGGAAATACCAACTTCTCTGCAGGTTTGGAGGTGAAGAGAGAGGGAAGGAGAACAGAGGGACTAAGAGGCTTTTCAGACACACTTTACATGTCTGCAGCTCGCTCTGAGGTGGTTTGGGGATGTCTGAGGTTGTAGCTGGTGCAGGAATTGAAAGCTGTGCTAGCCCAGCTGTGCAGCACCTGGTCACCACACCCCTACCTCTGAGTTATTACTCAACACGTGGGTGTAGCACTCACCCCAACTCCTCAGGGCATTTTGAAAACTCCCAAAGCATCCCAGGATGTGGGTTGGTGTCCTGGGCTTTGAGCTGAGACACCTGGGAGTTGGATGCAGCTGGACCTCAGCTTCAGTGAAGCTCTGCTTTGGGTCCAGCCCCACAAAGCCAACAGGGACCTGCAAGCAGGAGCTGGACCCCACGTGGATCAGGTCCTCATGGACCAGCCATCCTTAGGCTCCCAGCTTCCTGAGCCCTGGAAGGCAGGGCTGGGAGGAAGGCTGGGATCAGGGGACCTTCTGTTCCTCTGAACCTGGATGAGAAGCAAAGCTCAGGTACCAACAATCCTCCACGGTTTGCATCCCTGGATGATTCAACAGCTTCTGAGCTGTGTGCCCATGGGAGGGGGAGGCATCTCCCTCCCTGGAAGGCAGGGACATGCCAGCAAGGGTGTGCTCTGGGATGCCACAGGTCCCATGGAAGGATGGGGCTGTCACAGAGCTCCTTGGGGTCCCGTGGAAGGATGTGACTGTCACGGAGCTCCTTGGGGTCCCGTGGAAGGATGGGACTGTCACAGAGCTCCTTGGGGTCCTGTGGAAGGATGTGACTGTCACGGAGCTCTGTGGGGTCTCGTGGAAGGATGTGACTGTCACAGAGCTCTGTGGGGTCGCGTGGAAGGATGTGACTGTCACGGAGCTCTGTTGGGTCCCATGGAAGGATGGGGCTGTCACAGAGCTCCGTGGGGTCCCGTGGAAGGATGTGACTGTCACAGAGCTCTGTGGGGTCCTGTGGAAGGATGTGACTGTCACAGAGCTCCTTGGGGTCCTGTGGAAGGATGTGACTGTCACAGAGCTCCTTGGGGTCTCATGGAAGGATGTGACTGTCACAGAGCTCCTTGGGGTCTCATGGAAGGATGGGGCTGTCACAGAGCTCCGTGGGGTCCCGTGGAAGGATGTGACTGTCACAGAGCTCCTTGGGGTCCCATGGAAGGATGTGACTGTCACAGAGCTCCGTGGGGTCCCATGGAAGGATGTGACTGTCACAGAGCTCCTTGGGGTCCCGTGGAAGGATGGGACTGTCACGGAGCTCTGTGGGGTCTCGTGGAAGGATGTGACTGTCACAGAGCTCCGTGGGGTCCCATGGAAGGATGTGACTGTCACAGAGCTCCGTGCCCCTTGCAGGCTTTTGAGGACATCTACATCGAGCAGCGCAAGGTGATCCGCACCATCCTGGAATACGCAGACAAGGTCTTCTCCTACATCTTTGTCATCGAGATGCTCCTCAAGTGGGTGGCCTATGGCTTCAAGGTGTACTTCACCAATGCCTGGTGCTGGCTGGATTTCCTCATCGTGGATGTACGTGAGGAGCAGGGCCAAGCCAAGGGGCTTGGGGAATTAGGGGCTGTTGTAAATGAACCCAGACTGTATTTTAGAGGATAAAGGGGTGGCTGTGGAATGAGGGCTTATATCATTACTTAGAATAATGGTTCCCCCACAGGAAGGAACACTTCGTTCCTGGTTGCAGGAACCTCTCAAACCCTTCTGCTTTACACCCAAGCCAAGAACAGCCCCTGCAGTTCTACCAGGCCCAGCAGAGCTGTGAAGGGACACAGGGTCTCCCAAATGGTCCATGACAGACCAATCTGTCCTTTCTGTGCCCCATACCAATTCCACCCTCACACTCAAGAGGTGTCATCCTGCCCCTGGATCCCTGGCAGTGCCCAAGGCCAGGCTGGATGGGGCTTGGAGCAGCCTGGGACAGTGGAAGGTGTCCCTGCCCATGGCAGGGGTGGCACTAGATGGGCTTCAGGGTCCCTTCCAACCCAAAACATTCTGGGATTCTGTGACCCTTGAGGTGTCTGGTCACCAGGCTCCCCAAGGACTCAATGTCCATGTCCCAGAGGATGACCACCAGCCTGAGGGACTGGGGAGAGAGCAAAGGGCAGGAGCTGCTGCTGTGTTTCCACCTGAGGTGCTGCTGATCACTTGGGCTGCTCCTTCCAGGTGTCCCTGGTCAGCCTGACAGCAAACTGGCTGGGATACTCTGAGCTGGGAGCCATCAAATCCCTGCGGACACTGAGGGCCCTGCGACCCCTGCGTGCTCTGTCCCGCTTTGAGGGCATGAGGGTAAGTGTGTCCCGTGTGCTGCTGGCCCTGACAGGGACACGAGAGCCCTCAGCAGTCCTCCACATCATGGACATCCCAGCTGGTTTTCAGGGGCCTCCAGTCTGGTGGGATCAATGCTAAGGAACCTTTGGTCTTGTCTGACCTCACTCAGTGCTGCTGGGGAGGGCAAGATTGGGCATGGGGACATGAAGGTCCCATCCAGGTCCCCCAAGGTCTTCTCTCTCCTTGCAGGTGGTGGTGAATGCCCTAGTGGGTGCCATCCCCTCCATCATGAACGTCCTGCTGGTCTGCCTCATCTTCTGGCTCATCTTCAGCATCATGGGGGTGAACCTGTTCGCAGGGAAGTACTACAGGTGTGTCAACACCACCACGGGGGAGCTCTTCGACATTGACGTGGTCAACAACAAGAGCGACTGCATGGCCCTGCTCTACACCAACGAGGTCAGATGGGTCAACGTCAAGGTCAACTTTGACAACGTGGGCTTGGGATACCTGTCCCTGCTGCAGGTGGTATGTCACGACATCAGGCGTCGCTGTCCAGGACGTGTGGAGAAGGGTGGTGGGATGACCATCAGGGCTGATGGTGGGATGGGGTTTCTTAGCTGCTTCTTAGCTCTAAAGCTGGTTTTTAACATCAAAAAAACCCCTTAGAAAAGGAGGGAAACTCCTAGCCAAAGAGGAAAAGGGACGGGGTAGAAGGTGGGAGGGGAAGGTTTCACCAGGGAGCTGCTGCAGATGGGTGCAGCAGCACCAAGGCTGGGACTGCAGAGCAGCCCCTGCCCAACACGGGGTGTAGGAGTCAGGAGGGGAGGTTCTGTCTTACTCCTGCACCCCTTTGGAAAGTTCAGTCTGCTCCAGCTGTGGGTTGTGGTGCTGTGTGTGAGGCGGGTGACGACTGGAAAAAGGACACACGTGTCCCCTGTGGGCAGAGGGCGAAGGCAGCCGAGTTCCACTGAACTCCCCACAGCTGGGCCAGGCAGCAAAGGGGAACTGCTCACCACAGTTTTGATAAAAATATAGATGTGGGCTCCATTACTGGCCAGGCTGAGGCTACTCCCATCAGATCCAGGTGAAATGTTGGCTGCGGAATCGGAAAACAACCCCAGCTGATGCCCCTGCTTCTAAATTCAGCTTCCTCTTCAGCCTTGTTGTTCCATCAGATTCAGGAAACAAAATGTGCAGACCTTTTGTTTAACAAATCAGCAGCAAAAGGCTGTAAGAGATGCAGTGGAGACTCTGTAAAAGACTGGGTGTAGTCCCCCCACACTGCTGGGATGGGAATTCAGCAGAAGTAGAGGCAGGATATGGAAGTCAGAGGTATGGAGCTGGCACAGTTTGGGACTGGAAAGGAGGCAGCTGGCCCTGGCACAGCCCTGCCTTCGGGAAAATGACTTCTAAGAGAGCAGAAGGGAGAAAAGAGTCAATTGCTTCTTTTCCCTGCCTTGTTTGCAGTGGTGTTTTGGAAAGTCACTGGCAGCTCCAGCCCCAGAATGGTCCATGTATATTCACCTGGGAATTTCCATATTTCTGGGACATTTTTCTTGTGGATTCAACCCCCATTCCTCTCCTGCCATTCCCATAGAGAAGCCAGAGTGCTCAGAGCTAAACCCCAGACATGCACCCATCACCTTCCCTTTCTTCCCAGCCACAAACAACTGCCAGAAAATACATTCTCCACTGCCACAGAATCACAAAATCCTTTGTGTGTGAAAAGACTCCAAGTCTGACCATTCCTGTTCCCACAGGCAACCTTCAAAGGCTGGATGGACATCATGTACGCGGCCGTGGACTCACGTGAGGTGAGGGGACATGCAGGGACACAGGGCTGACTCCAGTGGTGGATTCCCCTTGGCAGACTGGGAACAGGAGCCCAGAGCTGAGGCTGGGATGGATCCTTGGCTACAGCATCCCCTCTGGCTCTGCCTTTTGGTGCTGCATCCCACCCATGACTTCAGCCAGGACACAGGCTACAGGGTGGAGAAACCCCCAAAATGTATCAGATCATGGAATCCCAGCATGGTTTGTGTTGGAAGTGACCCTAAAGCCCATCCAGTGCCTCCCCCTGCCATGGGCAGGGACACCTTCCACTATCCCAGGGTACTCCAGGCTCTGTCCAACACAGCCTTGGACACCTGAGCAGCCACAACATCCCCCGTGCTGAGGTGCACAGCCTCAAAGAGGGCAGCCATGTGTCCCTGTGCCACCCATGTCATTGTCACCTGCAGCCTGGCCCCACACTGGGCTCCCACCCCACCCCACAGCTGGGGCTGAATCTGCTCTACTCAGCTTCAGTTCCAGGAGCCAAAATCCTCATTCTGCCCCCACTGCTCCAGCCTGGAGGGCTCGTTCTGCCTGCTGCGACATGATGTCCTCTGGAACCCCTCCAGCTGGGAAAGCTCATCCCATCCTGGAGAAAGTACCTGGCTTGCCTTAAGCAATCAGTGGGTTATGAGAGCAGAGCAGCCAGCATTCAAACGTGGGGTTCAATGAGTTATTAAAAAACCCCAAGTGTTTGAAGAGTGATGTGCACAGGGTGTTCCTACTGTGAGCCACCCCCAAAAGTGTTCCCACAGCAGAAAGGGTTTCCTACTGTTCTCCACTTACACTGGGGGTCACCCCACACCCCTACAGGCCCGAAGGGGTGATTTTCATTGCCTTTTTTTAGCTCTCTTTCATCACCCTCTGAAAATCCCTCAGACCTCTGGCCCACCTGGGGCAAAGCTGGTTTGGGAGAAAATCCTCCCTGCTCTGCCAAGAGCTTTCCTCAAAATGGGGGAAGCCAATGGGGTCACCTTGGGGTGTCTCTGGTCAAACACAGAGCAGGATTAAGGGATGCTACTTGGGATGAGAAGTTCTGTCCAGGGATGTCAGGCCTGTCACCCAGCTGTGCTGATGTGACAAATTAATCCACTTTTCCTTTCCCCTCTCAGATATAATTCAGCCCTTGGAATGCTGATTATTGGGAAGAAACTCATTTGCTCATTAATATCACTGCAAAGGACATCCTTTCCCATTCCCCAGCCCATGCTGTGGGATCAGGGGGCAGCATGTCCTTGTCCCTCAGTCAGTGTCACATGGATGTCCCTTCCCGTGGCTGCTCCCATTGGGAACACACAGCCAAAAGTTTTGGAGCAGCCATGCCCTGGCTCTGTCCAAACACCATAAGCTCTTGTCTGGGGGCTTGGGGACACCTTTTTGGGACAGGGTCAGTCTCATATTTCCCATCTCTCCTGGCCAGATTGAAGAGCAACCACAGTACGAGATCAACCTCTACATGTACATCTACTTCGTCATCTTCATCATCTTCGGTGCCTTCTTCACCCTGAACCTCTTCATCGGCGTCATCATCGACAACTTCAACCAGCAGAAGAAAAAGATGAGTATTTCCTGGCTCCTGAGGGGCTGCTCTAGGCTGGAGGGGGCCAGCACAGCAATGGGGTGATGGGACCAGGGCCACCGTGTCCGGGACTAGGATGGGTCCCAGGATTCTTATCCATTGGTGGCTTCCTGCGCTGGGCAAACGGCACATGGAGCTTTGTGTCCTGGTCACAGCAGTTACAGAGGACTTCATTAATGGGTGCAGAGGAAGGAAGCAAAGGGAGGCTGTGTTTTCTCTTGCCTGGCCCACCACTTTTCTTTTCTTTTCCCACCCTGGGATCATTTTCCCATGCACAAGGTTGAGACTTAATTTCTGCTTCCAAGCCAGTAGCTCAGCCAGTAGCTCCTGCCAGCCCAGAGCAGGGGAGGAGGGTGGGCTGGGCCAAGCACACTGGGGGTGCTGAGTGGGCTCTGCAGGACACAGAGAGGACACCTTGCTCCCAGCAGGATCTCAGAGGGGCTGGAGACACCTGGTGGGGAGGGACATGGTCAGACACACTTGGTGGGAAGAGAATTCCCGAGACTAACAGCAGTGATTCCCTTTATACTTTGGAGGCAAAGACATCTTCATGACAGAAGAGCAGAAGAAATACTACAACGCCATGAAGAAGCTGGGCTCCAAGAAACCCCAGAAGCCCATCCCCAGGCCAGCGGTAGGTCGGGCTCATCCTCCTGGAGTGGAGCACACAGGGAACACTTCAAGCCACCAGCTAGCTGTTCCAAAGGGAATGAGAAGGGTCCATGGAAGACCACTTGCCCATTGTTGCTCTTCTGACAGGACTTGGCCAAGAGCTGGGGCTTCAGAAGAGGTTGACATCAGGCCACCTCCTTTGGGTCTGCCCTTTAGCCCTTGGTCTGCTGGCAAGGGCAATGATGGGGTTTCTTTTGCAGGAATTTGGGGTTTTTCCTAGTTCAGCTCCCAGCTCCTCTCTGGCTCTTTTTCCTCTCAGGGAAACCTCAGCTTTCAACCCCCTAGAAGGGACCCTTGTCCAGCCAAAACATTTTCAGCTGTGATTTAGGTTTTGTAGTCCTGCACAAGGGAGGTCCTTCCCATGTGTTAATTTGTGCCCCATGGGTGTAACTAGCAAGTGTCTGTGCCCTGTGCCCACCCTTCCTGGCAGTGGCATTCCCAGGTGTGCTCCATCCTGAGAGGTGCTTGGAATCCTCCCCCCATAACTTCTGGGGCTCTAAGAGCCGTGCTGGCCACAGCCCTGAAGTTTCCCACACTTGAAAATACGGTTCCTTCTTCTCCTTCTGTTATGTTTTTGTTTTGTTATGTCTGTCCTGTGTTCCCACCCCTTCTTTGGTGCTCCATCGTCGCCCTTGTGTCCCTCATTGCAGAACAAATTCCAAGGGAAGGTGTTTGACTTCGTTACCAAGCAAGTGTTTGACATCACCATCATGATCCTGATTTGCCTGAACATGGTGACCATGATGGTGGAAACAGATGACCAGAGCGAGCTCAAAACCTCTGTCCTCTACAAAATAAACCTGGTCTTCATCGTCATCTTCACCGGCGAGTGCGTGCTCAAGATGTTCGCCCTGCGCCACTACTTCTTCACTGTGGGCTGGAACATCTTCGACTTCGTGGTGGTTATCCTCTCCATCCTCGGTGAGTCCTGCTGCTCCCACCAGCCCCTCAGGGATCCCACAGGACAATGAAGGGTGGAAGTGGTCTCACCAATCCACACCCACCAAGCTGTCCCTGAACCCTGCTTGCATCCATCCTTTGAGCAGGGCCAAGCCAGCAGGACCCTGGGACATGACAGATGTGAGGCCACTCCAGGCCTCCAGGCTGGGTGAGGGGCTGGGAATATCTCTCCTCCTCCTTTATTGTTGTAATGGGCCCCCGGCCAGGTAATAATTAGTATAGGCTCTATTATTCACAGAAGGTTGATTAATAATAATCTTTATTAATCTTTATTTATTTGTTCTTCTAGATAGTTACGATACAGTTGGACTTAATTGGTCCTCAAATTCAAACACCATTGGCTAGTTAAAAAACCACCCTTTGGTAAACAAATCTCCACAACATATTCCACATGTTCACAACACCAGGTGCAGCAAGATATTAATTGTTTCTTATTCTTTTCTCTGATCTTCTCACAGCGTTTTCCCAGAACGATGCCTGGGAAAGTTGTGTTTCTCTCTGTCGCCAGAGAGCTGCTGCCACACTCCTTGGTGTTATTTCCCTAGGTGTTCTCTTTCTCTGAAACAGAGCAGCCAGAGTTTAACCCTTGGGTCTGTGCTCAGAGGTTATTTTTTAATGTTTTCCCAGCCACTGGAGGAGCCATCGGGGTGGCCTCACCTTGCTGTGTCTGCCCAGGTGGAGCTGAGCAGCTCCCCTTCACCTCCCACTGGTGGCACAGCAAACTCATCTGCTCTTCATCCCTCCGCAGGTATCGTCCTCTCAGACATCATCGAGAAGTACTTTGTGTCCCCCACCCTCTTCAGGGTCATCCGCCTGGCAAGGATCGGCCGCGTGCTGCGGCTGATCCGAGGAGCCAAAGGCATCCGCACGCTCCTCTTCGCTCTGATGATGTCCCTGCCCGCCCTGTTCAACATCGGCCTCCTGCTCTTCCTCGTCATGTTCATCTACTCCATCTTCGGCATGTCCAACTTCGCCTACGTCAAGAAGGAGTCGGGGATCGATGACATCTTCAACTTCGAAACCTTCGGGAACAGCATCATCTGCCTCTTCCAGATCACCACATCAGCGGGGTGGGATGGGCTCCTCAACCCCATCCTCAACAGCGGCCCCCCGGACTGCGACCCCGAGCTGGAGAACCCCGGGAGTTCGGTGAAAGGAGACTGTGGGAACCCCGCCATCGGCATCTTCTTCTTCTGCAGCTACATCATCATCTCCTTCCTCATCGTGGTGAACATGTACATTGCCATCATCCTGGAGAACTTCAGCGTGGCCACGGAGGAGAGCAGCGAGCCCCTCTGCGAAGACGATTTTGAAATGTTTTATGAAACTTGGGAGAAGTTCGACCCAGATGCCACCCAGTTCATCGCCTACAGCACCTTGTCTGACTTTGTGGACACCTTGCAGGAGCCACTCAGAGTTCCCAAGCCCAACAAGATCAAACTCATCACCATGGATCTACCAATGGTTGCTGGGGACAAAATCCACTGCCTAGACATCCTCTTTGCCCTGACAAAGGAAGTGCTGGGAGACTCGGGAGAGATGGATGCCCTGAAGGCCACCATGGAGGAGAAGTTCATGGCTGCCAACCCCTCGAAGGTTTCCTATGAACCCATCACCACCACCCTGAAAAGGAAACACGAGGAGGTGTGTGCTACCAAGATCCAGAGGGCTTTCCGGAGGTACCTCCTGAGGCGCTCGGTGAAGCAGGCGTCCTACATGTACAGGCACAGCCAGGACACGCTGGGCGAGGACGCGCCCGAGAAGGAAGGGCTGATCGCCACCAAAATGCAGGAGATCTATGGGAACACTGGGACAGATGTGGAGACAGCCCCTGCCTTGGGCCTCAAGCCCATTCCCAGCTCAGAGATGCCCCAGGATGCTCCTGAGGGAGCACAGGCTTGGGATAAGGAACACGTGGTGAAAGAGTCGCTGGTGTAACGCAAGGAGATTCCACTTCTGGCCCAGCCTGAAGAGACTTCCTTTGTATCTCCTGTTCAAAGCTCTTCCATGCACAGATCTCTAGATCTTAGATATTGAGCTAATTTCAAACATTTCAAGCAACCACCTTGAATTTCAAAGCAGGATCTCCTCCTGATCCTGGGTTTTACAGCCCACTGCACTTGCAAAGAGTTAAATTCTTTTTCTTATGAGAACTGAAATGTGAAATCTGTTGTCGGTGAAAGAGAAACAAGTTAGTTTTGAAATCATCTCATCACGGTAACAATGGTTTTCAGGCGTGAACCGAAGAGCATGGTTGTCCTTTCACTTAAAGTAATTATTTATTAATGTTATTTCACAATTAGAAGAATTTCCTGTATTTTATTCTTCCAGAGTGCAGCCAAGCAACCAGTAAAGATGAGCCAAGTGAAATAATATTAAGAATAATTACGGAAAACAGAAGGTTTTGTAAACAAAAATCTCCAAAGTCTTAAAGTAGCACCTTTCTTTTGAACCTCTGAATAAGCTTGATGATTATTTTTTGTTACATACAAGAGAAAGTGCAATTATGTCTTAAAAATTGGTTTGCAAAGCCAAAGCAAAGCATCTGCAGATTTGTTCTCAGGGTTAAATATCAGGTTTTCAAGGTCTCTGAATATGCATTGAAAGCAGAAATCATTCAGGCCTCTGCAGGAGGAATGTAAACACTATTTATAGTCAGATTTTACTCTGTTTTCCCATTTCCATCCAGGTTTTATGGCAGGAAAGCAATGGGCAAAGGTAGGATTTGGAAAACATCCTCCAAGAATCCCCAGTCCCTGGGACAAAACTCTCCAGGGTTTTTTTTTCTAGCCTTGTTGCAAGAGGAACCGTCCCACTGGAGTGCTCTTGGTTGGCATTCCAGTCCTCTTAGTTAGTGTTAATTAATGAGATGCACCCCCAGGGATCAGAGCAGATGTTTGAACAATCCTTTCCACGAGCTGCCTTAGGGGTGCCCAAAATCCCACCCAAGCCCCAGGTGGCTGCATGGAATAAACAATCCCATTGGGGTGTGAATCCCAAAATCCTTAGGCAGAGCATCCTCCACCAGGCTGGGGCTGCAAAGAGGCCCCGGTGCCACGTTCTGGATGGGCCAGGCAGGTCTTCACCAGGAGACCTCCCGGTAGAGGGGCATTTTCCCAGGGGGAAAAGGGATTTGGTGTTCTTCACACAGGTGAGCAAAAGGAAAGTAAATCAAGGAAAATCACCTGGGCGCAGCTGTGGCTGCCCTGGATCCCTGGAAGTGTCCAAGGCCAGGTTGAACAGGGCTTGGAGTACCCTGGGATAGTGGAAGGTGTCCCTGCCCATGGCAGGGGCTGGCACTGCATAAGCTCTGAGGTCCTTCCAACCCAAACCATTCTGTGATTCTGTGAAAAATGGGCAAAAGGCCCCGAGTTCACCTCTGGCCACCTTCTGCCTTCAAAAGGGAAAAAAAATACCCTCTTGAGATCAAAACAAACATGAAACAAAACCTCTTCCAGTTCAAACAAGGCTGTTCCTGAAGCCAAAGGCTCTGTCTTTTTGTACTCTGATGATTCTCTTCTCTTCCCTGGCTGCTTCGGGTGCTGCCATCACAGGTGCCCCACAGCCAGGCTGGCCAGGAGCGGTGCTGAGCTTGGCTTGGACCCAGGAGCTGCCAGCCAGGTGGCAGGGCCGGGGACACTCGGCTTGTCCTGCAGCCGTGTGCCCTCACGCCCATGCCGATGCTCCCTGCAGCAGGAGCCCGAGCTGCTGTGGCCGGCGTTTCCACGGGAGGCATCCCTGGCACGGCAGTCCCCGCCTGGACCGTGGCTCACAATCGATGCTGCTTCTACGTTTGTGTCGTCGGGGATGGGGAAATGCCCCAGAGCAGGGTTTGTGCGAGCTAAAGCCATTTTTCTTTGTACATTTCTTACAATAAACAACTGTAAATTATCTGTTATTATGGTACCAAGTGTGTCGAGGTGTCTTGGGGAAGGAATGTTTTGCCTGTGCTGGGAGGGGTGAACATCCCTTCCCTTGGCTCCCTGTGCTCAGCCTTAGACCTGCCAACCTCAGCAGGACCTGGGGGTCTCATCCCGCACAGAAGCCCCCAGGGCTGTCCCCTGGGACCTCCAGCCCAGCTCCCAGAGCTTCTGCTCATGATCCCATCCCCCGGAGCCCTCAGTGCTCGCCGAGGCCAGGAGCCGCGGCAGATGCTGCTGCGGGCTCCACCAAGGACAAAGGAGGGTTGGGAGGAGGTTGAAGCCCACGAGTTGTCCCACACAGGCTCCAAGCCCACCCCAGCATCCACGTGGGAGCAGGTGAGCATAGGGCTCTCCAGGGGAGACTGAGCCATTCCGTGCCTTTCGAGGGTGCCAGGGGGCCCTTGGGCAGCACAGGGTCTGATTTGGCCACTGTCACTGCAAATCCTCTTCAGTTTGTGCCCCCACTCCTGGTTTTACTTCCCAGGGCTTTCCCAGGCACCTCCAGGACCCCAGCTTCTATCTGCAGCCCCAGAACCCCATAAAAACCCCTCCAGTGCCTGCCAACCACATGGGCATCCCTGTCCCTTTGCCCTGATCGGATATCAGGGCCAGGCTCTGCCCTTCCATCCAGAACTGGGGTAATGGCAGCAGGGACTCGGCAGCACTGCCCCATATACAGAAAAAGAACAAGGCACCTCTCCCATCATCATGCCCACATGGGGCCACTTTTTCTCTGGAAAACTATTTCTCTTGCTTCCTGTCCCTCTGCATGCAAAGTTAGGCTGAGGCTGGTACCCAGCACCCATCAGATGCTCAGAACTGGCAAAAACCCCACCCAGCCTGCAGAAGATGAAGGTTTGGGGAGGCCCCAGGCAGTGGCACCAGGCTCTGGGGACCAACAGGACTGGCAGAAGTACCCAGAGGTGTTTTTCACTGGATTTACAGTTCAGTGCTCACCCAACGAGCAACAACTGGGGGGGCAGAGCCTGGGGGAAACTGCTCCTGCAGCAGAGCTCACCTTGGGGATTTCACTGTGCTTCCCTGGGGTCTGGCTGTCTCAAGGTCCCATGGAGAAGGATCTTGGAAGTGGAGAAGGGGTGGGCATAGCTGGCACCCAAGTGACTCCCTGTTTTGGCCATTTCCCCATCTCATCTTCTCCCTGGTGCTCAAAAAGTGCTCAAAAAACATGGAAGTGGCACTTGAGGACATGGGTTAGTGGTGGTCATGGTGGTGCTGCTGAGCTGATGATCCTAAGGGTCTTTTCAAACCATAATGATCTTGTGATTGCCTCATGCTTCTATGATTTTAGATATCTGGACTTCCTGGGATGGAGGGATGGGAGCTGAGGGACCCATCCCACTGCATCCCACGACAAGCAACCCCACAAACATCCCCTATTCTTATCCCGTTCCTGCTGCAGCTCTTGGCTTCTGGGCCACCATCAATCCCTGCCCATCCCCTTCAGAGCCAAACACCCTGGGGGATCTGTGGAGCTGGGGGGAAGCCCTGGGGGTCACCCCCATCTTCCCCTGTCCCCCCAGAGATGTGGCCAGGCAGCACCAATCCATTCCCTGGGCACATCCTGTGCTCAGCCAGGTTTGGCACCTCCTGCTTTGCAGACGGGCTCATCCCCAGCTCTGCTGCAGGTCCAGTCCGGGCCACCCCAGGGAACACTGCCACCAGAGGGAACCAGCAGGGGACATCAGAGTGGACAACGCTCAGGACAGGAGGATGGATGAAGCCCAGGGACAGGGAGATGGAGAATGCCCAGGGACACAGAGATGGACAATGCCCAGGGCCAGGAGAATGGACAATGGCAAGGGACACAGGAGTGGACAATGCCAAGAGACATGGAGATGGACAATGCTCGGGGACAGAAGGGTGGATGAAGCCCAAGGACAGAAGGATGGACAATGTCCAGGGACACAGAGATGCATAATGCCCAGGGCCAGGAGGGTGGATGAAGCCCAGGGACACAGAGATGGACAATGCCCAGGGCCAGGAGGGTGGATGAAGCCCAGGGACACAGAGATGGACAATGCCCAGGGCCAGGAGGGTGGATGAAGCCCAGGGACACAGAGATGGACAATGCCCAGGGCCAGGAGGGTGGATGAAGCCCAGGGGCCTGGGGCTCACAGGCACAGCCGCCCCAGCGTCTGCGCCGCATTCAAAACCAGCCCCGAGGGAAAGTCCCCAGCGGGGAGGATTTACATGAGCAGGAAAGGGGCCGTGCACAAAGCAGCAGCTTTGCCATTTTTAGGTACTGGGGCCAGGGTGGTGGAGCAGCCGCTGTTTCTGCAGAAGCACAGGTTGGATGTTTTCCTGCCCTGGGCACTGAAGTATGGCTGGTCTGGGCACGAGGCTCTGGCTGCTCCCAGTGACCCTCTGGCTGCTGCCTCTGCTCACAGGTAGGCACCAAACAGGGTCTGCACTTCAGAGCAAGGAGCCAGGACAACGGCCTGGGCTGCGTCCCCTGCTCGGGGGCTTCCCCCAGCTCTGCCTCTCAGTGCAATAATTTTAAGCTTTGTACTGGTCTCTCTCAGTCCTGCTCTGTGCTGGGAGCCTGCCAGGGAGCCCAGGAGGGCACACAGGACTCAGAGCCCAGTGCCTGCCTGGGGTTTGGGTTCTGCTTCCCTTGGGGTGTGCAGACAGGACACATTTTGGGGTAGGCAGGTGGCTTTGGCTGAGCGGGTGCAGAGCCAGCCTGACTGGGGCTGCAGGTGGCAGGAAAGAAGGGTCGTTGAGGTTTATTAACCATTTATTGCTCTCAGAGGCCTGGGGATGGAGCTGGCACATTGCCAAGGCTATGGCCTCTGCTCTGTGGGGTTCAATGTCCAGGAGCAGAGGAGAAATGGGAGGAAAAAGGCTTTTGGGGTGATTTGTGGAGTCTGTGTGAACATCCCTGTGCTGTTCCCCTTGGAGAAGCGTCAGTAAAAGCCAGGACATGGCTCTTGTCCCTGTCCAGCTTCTCTTGCCTGGTGCAGGGACAGCTACAAGAACCTGCAGCAGATCCCACCCTCAGAGGGAAGCATGTGCCCACGGGACAAAGGGCATTTAAAGGGCTCCTCTGGTGGCCACAGAAGTCCAGCATGGAGTCAAGGCTGCAGGTTTTGAACTTGGCTCTCATGATGATTTTGGGGGAGGACAGGGGAGGTTCAGCCCTCCTGTGACTGCAGTGGAACTCCTGACTCAGAGGGGTGTGAGGGCTGTCAGGTGAGGGACCAGCCTGGTCTTCCTTTAGAAACACCGGCAGAACCCGGGGAGCAAAGCCTTGACAGGTGGCACTGTGGGTGACAGGGACACAGCCAGTGCCCAGCCAGGACAAAGGGCATCTCTCATCGTGGAACAAAATGGAATGGGGCAGGAAGGCAGGATTTGCCTGCAGAGGTGTTGGTGCTGAATGTGGACAGGGCAGCAGGGACCTGGAAGGGGCTCTGGGGCAATGAGAGGAGCCCCTGCCCAAGGAGATCCCTGCAGGCTGAGAGTCTGCAGGAGGGTGGCACAGGCTGGGGAACTGAACCTTTATTCTTTTTCTGTTCCTACTTCTCCTTCTGGGGATGAGGAGGTTTGCAGCTGCCCTGCTGGGAGGTGCTGCAGCCCCACCTCCGTGCCAGCTCCTCCACAAGGTTTGGTGCATCTCCATCAAGAGGAGGGAACTGGGCACTCAAGCAGGGCAGTAAACAGGGCTGGGGCTTCCTGCCCAGCTGCAGCAAGAGGAACCGGCCCAGAGGCACTGGAGCTGTGGGCAGGGCACCCATGGGTGCTGGGGGGGTCCCCACCTCCCCCTGCTTCCTGCACTGCAGGTCCCACAGCACCAGCCTGCTGCCCTTGTCCCGGGGGGCTGTGTGGCCACAGGATCTGGGAACACCCCTGGCCACCCCAGGGCTCCGAGCCCAGGAAATCCCAGCTGGGAAGGGTTTCTGGTTGGTTCAGGGAGTGGGAATGCAGAGCTGGGAGTATCTGGAGCTTTCCTGACAGGCACCAGCCTCAGGGACATTATAGAGAGCAGATTTCACTGGGGTATAACCCAGAAAACAAGCTGGAAAACTTTCAGGAGACAGGATGGAAATCAAAGGATTTGTACCCAAATCTGCACTGCCCCAGGTCCTCAGAGCAGGGCTCTGTTGTTGCTTCATCCCCTATGGAGTGGGCAGGAAGGGCCAGGGCATGTCCATCCCACTGGGGACATCCTGGTGGGCTCCTGGCCACAATCTCAGGCCCTTCTCCTGTCTTGCAGGTGGGACCCCAGCAGACAAGAACAGCACTGGGAACAGCACAGGTACCCCCAGACCTGCTGGGCTCTTCTCCTGCGTGTGTCCCCAGGGTCCCTCTGTCTCACAGAGCTGCTGTCCCACCCTCCAAAGGCCATTCCCAAGCTGTGACACCCCCCACGGCTCGTCCCCAGTCCTGCTCCTTCCTCTCCCTCTGCAAAGCCGGATCTGCTCTGTCTTTCCTGAGCACCCAGAGGTTTTCCCTTTGCATTTGCTGCGTGGCCAAGTCTGGGACCAGCACTGGCCATGTGCCACAGCACTTGTGCCATGGTCCATGTGCCATTCCCATCCATGGGGCCCTAAGGATGACCTCTGCAACCCAAACAGGCTCCTAAAGTCACCACTCTGGGACTAAACATGGCCAAAAAACAACAAAATAAAGCAAAAGGCAAAAAAAAATGTGGAAGAAAAAGAGAAACCAGCTGGAATTCCACAGGCTGTAATTTTGGAGCTGGGATTAACTAAATGTGCACAGAGAGGGGTGCACAGAGTAGGACAGAAGTATTGGAGCAAAGGTATTCCCACAGAAAACTGGAGTTTCCATTATGATGCCTTGTGAAGGCTGACCTAGAACAGAGACTAGACAGAGCTGAAGGATACAGGTTTGTTTATTAGGAGGCCTCAATAGATCCCCCTTGGGCAGCACAAGAGCCCAGCCAGGGCTGCACCCCAGGTGAACCCAAAATGGTCACAAAATGCCCCACTGGTCACGGGGTCTCACACTTTTATAAGCTCTGCTCCATTTGCACATTGGAGTTCATTGTCCAATTCCAGCTCCAGCCCATGCAGTCCCATCCTTGTTTTTCTCTCTCCAGCCCACGCTGTTTGTGCTCTTGGGCTGAGATCTGGATCATTTGTCCTTGGTCCCCAGCTAGAGCAGGAATTGTTTTGTCTCCCTGCTCTGTGCAGAGAGCTCCCCATCCCCTCATGTGAAGCCCAGAGGCACACACTAAAGCAGCACAGAAAAATAAAAAAGCTAAAACCTGAGGCATCAATTAAAAGCAGACTTTCACCAAAAGCCGCAGATCTCATAGAATCACAGAATATCCTAATTGGAAGGCACCCCCAAGGACCACCCAGTTCCACCCATGGCCCTGCCCAGACACCCCAACAATCCCACCCTGGGCACCCCTGGGAGTGGTGTCCAAACACTCCTGGAGCTCTGGCAGCCTCGGGGCCAGGACCGCTGGGGGGGATCTGGGATGAGGATAATTCACCAAAACCAAGCTGGATGCTCAAAAGCAGCATGAAAACTGGAAGCTCTTTGTGTGGGAGGTGCTGGGGGGCTCTCACGGCAGTGGCTGCAGTGACAGCCTTGTCCCCTGCAGATGGCATGTGTCCCCCGGTGCACCAGAACGTGCGGTACGTGGCCGTCAAGAAGAACATGCCCATCTACCTCGTCTGCTACTCCCAGGAGCCCCAGCTCATGCAGTGGTACAAGACAGCAGAGGACAGGGACGACTTCTCTGTGCTGGATCAGAGCACAACTAGCTACCACATCAAGAGGACGAACACTTCCATCAACCTCACCCTCCTCAGGACCAGCTCCGAGGACAGTGGGATCTATGTGTGTGACTGGAAGGGCCTGACGCAGAAGGAGAAGCTGCACTCGTGTGGGACAGAGCTCCGGGTCATGGGTGAGTGGCAGCTCCCTGTCCTCCTGCACCCCAGGAGTTGTTTTTTTCCTCCTCTCCCATTTCCCCCTCCATGTGAATCCTCCATGGTGCTCCCACACCTCCTCCTCTCCCTGTGCTGGTGGGACCCTCTCCGACCCAGCTGTGGAACCCAGAGGTTCCACTCCTCACTGCCAGCCCCAAGGAGCAGGACAACCTCCCTGGGTCTGCCCTGGCATAGCCACCCTGCAAAAACCAGGGACACGTTTCTCTAATAGATCACATTTGTCCTGCTCCTGGTAACTGCTGGGTGCTGCCCAAGGTGTCCCACCCCAGAGGTGGTCCCTGATGCCAACCCTGGGGCAGCTGCAGTGCTCTGATCTCTCTCAATGCAGAGAACAGGTCACCCTGGTCCCCACATCCCCCCTTGGTGACACACTCTGGCCTTGGCGAGCTCATCCCTCCCCTGCAGCCTGGCACAGAGGTGACCTGGACTCTCCCTGTGCTGCTGCTCACAGGCACCAGCAGCATTAAGCAGTTCCAGAACAGGAACACACTGAAAGACGCCATCATCATCATCCAGTCCATCCTGCTCGTCGTCTTCATCAGCATCCCCATCCTCCTCTTCCTAGACAAGGCAAGTGACAGTGCCTCCAGCCGAGGGGATGTCCCCAGCTGGGCTCACAGCAGTGTCCTGCAGTGCATCCCAGGCAGACCAATCCTGGCTGTGGGATGGCTTTGGGGTTGTGGGTGGGAATGTAGATATCTGAAATGGGAACATACCCATCTCAAATGCTGTGTGGGGACTCCATGGATGTGCCTCTGGAAGTACTGGGACCTGGCCTGGGGGACCAAGCCTGGGGACAGGGGATCCTGGTGGGTGCTGACCCCAACCTGTGACTCTCCATAGGGTGAAGACAAGAAGACCCCAGAGGAGGACCACACCTATGAGGTAATTATTGATAGCAGGACCTCCCTAACATCATCTGAGCCTTGACACAGGGGGTTGTGCCCCTGCTGGGTGTCTGCTGGGGGTCACCTTGTAGCCCATTCCTTGGGAGGAGGATCAGGGCACCTTCCTCCCAAATTACACACCAGCTTTGCTGAGCTGCCCCAGGAAGCACCCAGTGCACATCCAACATCCAACACCCAACCATCTCCATCCTCCGTCCCTGTCAGAAGCTGCTCCAGGCTCAGGGGGGGCAGCCTGGGAGGGTCCCCAGCTGGGTGTCCCAAGGGATGTGCCATGGCTGGAGCCTCCTGCCCTGTCTCACCCTCCTTGTCATTGCTGCAGGGGCTGGAGGTGGAGCAGATGGCCACCTACGAGGACATCACTCCTTTCCGGGACGTGAAGGCCAAGTGGACGGTGGGGGAGCACCCAGGTGAAGAGTGAGGAGTCCTGTGCCCCCTGCCAGGCCCTGCCACCACCCTGCCAGCCCCCGTGGGGACAGATCCCCTGGAGCACGGCTCTGCCCGGATCCCAGCTGCCAACTCCTGCACAGCCCAGCTCAGGGCTGGGAGCCTGCTGCCCTGGGGTGCTCACGTGTCCGGGCTATGTCCCCGAGGCTGCCCCGCCCCACTGTCACTGTCCCCACCCTGCTGACCGACCCCTAAAGCCTCTGTAGAAATTAGGAGCCACCTGTGATCCCCCCGCAGCGAACTGGTCGCACAGCCTGGGCAGCCCCTACACCCAGCACTGAGCTCCAGCCTGGTCAGTGGCAAGGAAGGCTGGGAATGAGGGCTCTTCTCCAGTCCCACCACCCCGGGAAGGACAGGACCAGGCACTGCAAGGACACTGCCAACAGCACCATGTGGCTGTTGTGAGAAGCGGATTTGGGGCCACTCTTCAGCTGTCAAAGCCATGGTGTGTCCACAGGCCCAGCTGGCAGAGGTCTGAGGTGCAGGATCCCCCAAAAGCACCTCCTTTTCTCCAAAGACTACGGAAGAGCTGGGGAGAAAGGTCTCTCCCAAAGGCTTGCTGCTCCCCAAGCAAGAGCTGGCCCCTGTCACAAGGTCGTCCCCATGGTGAGGGACATGTGTGACCTCAGAACATCTGGGAAAACTGTAAATTGTGGGACACAAACCTCCAATTGCTTTTGAAGTCCTAATAAAGGTAATGGGTGAATCCTCATCCTGCTCCATCCTGCTGTGCCCATTCCAGGGGTGTTCCATAACTCTGGTGCTGATTTCCTGAGAATAATGAGCAGCTTTTTGGGTCCAGCTTAGCTGGAAACCAAACTTCACCTCTTCAAACTTCACCCAGAGGGAAGCAGGAATGGAAAACCAAGAGCAGATGTGAGGCTACCCATGGGGACCTCAACAGTGCCAAAACATCAGCTTGGGATGGGACAAAGAAAATCACCAGGATCCAGAGTAGGAGAACAGGACCAGCAGCTCCACTCTCAGCTAGATCTGGGCTTGAAGGAGAAGTTAAAAAACATCTGGAGATTGGGTTTGTAATTAAATTATCTGGGCATGGCAGCAGCAGCTGAGGGTGGCGGGCTCGGGGCCAGCCTGGCACCCAAACCAGGGCTGGCAGGGCACGGTGGGCATGGGGCCGTGGCTGTACAAGGGTGACAAGGACATTGTGGCTCAAACTGTCCCCTCTCAGAAAGCCCAGTGCCTCTGTGTCCTGGTGTTTCATGATATTTTGGGCTCCAAGTTGCAGCTCCTGCAACTGCTCTGCACCCCAAAAACAGCCAGAGAAGGGTAAAATTGTAAGCAAAAAAAAGCTTTTCAGAAGTAACAGGATGGTTCTTTACCAGTAAAGCAACTCTGTGGAAAACTGGAATTCAGTTTAAACAGCACAAAAACCAGCATTTTGGAATTGATTTTTACTAGTTAAGTAAAAATACCCCAAATTAGTTCTGCCACATATATATATAAGTTATTTAAGCATATGTTACTTATAAAATTGGTTAATTAAAAAAAGGAACATTCACAGGGAGAGAAGAGAACTGGCTGTTCCTGGTTTCCACGTTTGCCAAGATTTTAGGACTAGCAGAGCTCATCCCTCCATTCCTTGTTTTCAGTTTCCAAATGGAAGATGGAAGTTTTTTCTGGCCTTACCAGCTCCAGATTCCTCAGATCTGGGTAAACAACTCATTCAAGTGACTGAAAAGAATAATAGAAAAAAATAAAGAAAATCTGCTGTTTGCACCTGGTAAGGAAAAGAGGACACACTTGTGTCAAAAGCAGTTTTTGTGACCCCAGTCCTGCTCTGCTGCTTCCCCATCCCAGGGCTTTGGCCTCCTTTAAAATGCCAGAAGTAAATAAATATTTCTGTGGTGGTGTTGGTTTATTTGAAATGCTTGGAGTAGCTTCTAAGGACCCTGGAAATACTCTCATTTCATTCTATATTGAGAGTGGTCTGTGTTTAAAACACATTTAATTTTAACAAATATATCAATCTATGCAGCCCAGGCTCTGGATTTTGTCCTGATTTCTGTCATTGAATCATGAAATCACACAGGGAAAGCCCTCTAGGATCATTGTGTCCCCCAGCACTGCCAAGGCCACCACTAGCCCCTGTCTCCAAGTGCCACATCCACATAGCTTTTAAATCCTTCCAGGGATGGGGACTCCACCACTGCTAGGGCTGGACAACCCATTCAGTAATCTTCCCTAATATCCAACCTAAACCTCCCCTAGCACAGCTTCAGGCTGTTTCCTCTTGTCCTTGGGAGAAGAGACCGACCCCCAGCTGGCTACAACCTCCTTCCAGGTAACAGTAGGGAGGGAAAAATCCCTGTTTTCCCTCGGGATGCTCAGGCAGAAAGGTGGGGTTGCTTGGGGAACTGAACCTGGGGGTTCAGCCTCATCATTAGACAGGAGTTCAGTGAAAGCCAGCAGTTCCAGCTCTGGTAAATAATCCCCATAAATCTGAAATGGAATTTCTCCTTGGAGCAGTGAGTTAGGAGAGATAATCCCCCACACCCCAAACCTTCTGCAGAGCTGGGCTGTGGCTCAGCAGCAGCTCCTCGGTCAGGATTCCCCAGGCTGGGGATCACCAGGACCCCGGGAGCACACCCAGGAAAAGCTGATTCACTCCTTTAAAAGCTCAGGGAGACGTCGGTGGGCACGGAAACATCCTGAAGAGAATGGAGGGATTTCTTCTTTTCCAAGGAATGTGGAAATCATGGAGTGTGACACTGCTTTAGATGGGATGCTGTGGGTTGGGAATGCAGGAATTGCAGGGCGAGAAAATGGCCCGGCTGAGGTTTGAGAGCCGCTTATGCAACCGCCGCTCGTCATGGGCCGCTTCTGCCTCATTTACTGCCCCGACAGCGCCGGGGACAGAGCCAGCCCCGGGGAGCCCTCCGTGCCGGGACAGAGCCAGCCCCGGGGAGCCCTCCGTGCCGGGACAGAGCCAGCCCCGGGGAGCCCTCCGTGCCGGGACAGAGCCAGCCCCGGGGAGCCCTCCGTGCCGGGACAGAGCCAGCCCCGGGGAGCCTGGCTCGGCTCAGCCCAGCCCCTCCGTGCCGGACCATGCGTGTTTAGCACGGCTCTGACCCAGAGCTGCGCAAGACGTGGGAGCTGCAGTGACGCCCCGGCGTCATCCAGGGCTGGGCTGGGCTCAGCCCTGACGGATTTGAACACGACCTGCAGTAGAAAACACAAAAACACGCCCAGATGTTGCCGCTGTGGGGTGACGGGACACCTGATAGCGGCAGGACCCGCTGTTCCCTGCGCTGCCGGGATTGACATTTCGCTGTGACACCACCGCGTCTCCAGCGGCAACACCCGGGAGCTTCTCGGGACAGCCCTGCTCTCCCTCATGTTTATCGAGCAGCTCTCCTCTCTCTACTCCCGCAGCTCCAGCGGCTCCGGGGGTGATGCTGCAGCTTGGAAACCAGAGCCACACACAGCAAACAGGGAGCCAAATCACCTCCAGACACAGGACATACCCTGAACACCAGACAAAGGCCAAACCAGTCTGGTTTGGGGCAATGGGGGCTTTATGTGCCGTAAAAATCCTTTAAATTCCCCCTGGAGCTGCTTATCCCAGGTTCTGTCTTGTTATTGTCAAAAGCAGGGATGGGTGGGCTGTGTCCTCTCTTCTTCAAGGCCAGGCTAGATGGGGCTTGGAGCAGCCTGGGACAAGGGAAGGTGTCCCTGCCCAGGGCAGGGGTGGCACTGGATGGGCTTTGAGGTCCCTTCCAACCCAAACCACTCCATGATTCTCTGATTCCCTTCCCCATCTCCCCTTCCCCATCCCTCCTATCTCCTTTCCACACCATTCCTCTCCTTAATCCCACGATACTTCATGTTTGCCTCTCAGGCAGGAGCAGGAAGATGCTCATGACCAGGTTTTCCTACACCCTTGTCCAGGTGAGTATCAGAGAAAGCTCCCAGAACTCTGGATTTGCAGTGGGGCAGGTTGGAATCCAAACCAGCACCAGGGCAGGCCAGCTCCTTATCTCACCTGTGACAAACCAGCTCAGCAAAAGTGTTTGCTGAATTTTTGACATTTTGGGAGAAATTGGAAGCAATTCCTTGGCAGAAATAGGATTCATCTGACAACATCCAGCCAGCTCAATCCCCACAAACAATAGAGAGGAAAACATCACAGAATTATGCGTCCTTTAGGTTGGAAAAGGTTTCTAAGATCATCAGTCCAACCATTCCTCCAGCACTGCCAAGGCTACCACTAATCCATGTCCCCAAGTGCCACATCCACACAGCTTTAAATCCCTCCAGGGATGGGGATTCCACCACTGCCCTGGGCAGCTCTGCCAGGGCTGGACACCCCCTTCAGGAAGAACTTTTCCTTAATATCCAACCTAATCCTCTCCTGGAACCACTTGCCACTTGCTTTAAGCCCTAAATGTCCCAGGGTGGTTAGCCCTGTGGGCCAAGGTGGCAGGGCCAGGCAGGAACACCAGGAGGACACAACCAATCCCACCACCATCTGATTTGGGTCTTGCTGTGATGAGGAAACTTTTAATTGCAATAAACAGGAGAATATGGCGAAATCATGGAGCAGTAGTCTCATCCGAGGCAAACAAAGCTCCCCAAGCTGCACATCTGTGAAAATGCCTGGGATGAGGTAGCACCACCGTGAACACTTATGCATTTATGCAGGGGGAAGGTGCAGAGCTGTTGTTGTGATCATGGACACACAGATCCATTTTAAACAGACCCCCTGCTATATAAGGGGGGGCTCCACAGTTTCCTTCACCAGGTGAAAGAAGGAAACATTCCCAACCAAGCCACACCTGAGCAAGTCACCAGCAGAAATGGCTCCAGGTACATTTTATTTCAGTTTTAAAGGATTTCCAGTGCTGGGTGTGTAGGGTAACAGACGATGGGGTGGTTCTGTGGTGGGATACACACACTCTTTACCATTCCTAAATTAAAATATGTCAATTTCTAAATCATGAAAAAGAAAATCTTTCCCTGAAATGTGACTCTAATCCACTTATTAATCTTTAACCTAAAGTGGGCAAGGAGAGTGTTGTGAGCTTAGGGAACAAGATCAAGCCAGTTGTAATAGTTGCTATTACTATAAATGTTGGCAGGGATAAGAAAACTAATATTCCATACCTCAGACAGGGATGAGGGTGATGTCTAATAATGTCCAAGTCCTACAGGCTCCAGGGCATTCCTCCTCCTAAGGGTCTTAGTTTCAGATGAGCTTCGTGGTCTGTGTGAGCACAGGTGGACATTTGTGTTGGATGTCATGGGCTGAAAACCTTTAGGCTTGACCAAGATCACCAAATCCTAAAGGTGTGACCCAGGGACCAAAAGCAGCTGGTCGCAGCACAGGTGATGCCACCAGCTCTTGTCCCAACCAGGGCAGGGACAAGGCCTAGGGGAAAACATGAGTATGTCAGGGAAAACCACAGAGACCTCTCTCATTTTTCATGGAGCAACCCCAATTCCAGCCAGGAAGACACTGCTGGTCTCACTGGGAGCAGCCCCAGCCCCAAGGGCAGGTCCAGTGAAAGGGTCTGCCTTGATTTCAGGGAGGGCTGAACCCACCCAGTGTCCAATAGGGCGCCATGGAAGGCGAGTGTGGATACAGCACAGGCAGAAGAGGCTGGGAAGGAATTCCCAGGTGCTACCTCCTCCTCAGCGCAGTCCCCAAGGACTCTCAACACCTTCCTCTCCTTTGCAGGGTCCTGGCTCTCTCCTCTGGCCATTGCTGTGATCACCCTGGGACTGCAGTGGCCACAGGCAGCCGCCACCTTCCCGGCCATGCCCCTGTCCAGCCTGTTTGCCAACGCTGTGCTGAGGGCTCAGCACCTTCACCTCCTGGCTGCTGAGACCTACAAGGAGTTTGTGAGTGCTGTGGCCTGAGGGCACCTTCTCGTGTTTCCTTGATGGCTCCAGGACTGTAAAACTTCCCAGAGAATTCCCAGCTGTTGGTGTCTTTGCCAGCTCTCAGGGAGGAGAAGGAACTTTAACAGGATAGGGCAAGTTGTGTCCCACCTGCCTGGACACTGTCACCTCTCTGTCCCCTCTCTGATGCCTCCTTGGGACCATTTCCACCTGTGTCCAGACCCCCTGCACAGGGGTAGCTGGGAGGTGACACAGATATTTTGCAGGATTTCCCTGTCACCTTTGTCCCTGGGAGGGTCTGAGTGCTTAAACCCAGCAAGTGTCTGCTGCGACCCAGGAGCTGGCACGGGCTGTCCCTTTGGCACAGACTGTCCCTTTGGCACAGACTGTCCCTTCGGCACGGGCTGTCCCTTTGGCACGGGCTGTCCCTGGGGATCATCTCCTCCTTGGGAGAACCTGTCCCAGGTGTGTTCTGTTCCTCCTCCTCCTCCTGCAGGTTGCTTGGAGCACTGCCTACCCTGTTCCCTCTGGTGACACTGAGTCACCTGCTGCCCATGGGCATAACTGGCCCTTACTGAAGAGCAGCCCCTTGCCCTAGGGAGAGGGAGACCTTCAGGGCAGCTGTTGAGCCAACACACAAACTCCTGTTTCCCAGCTCTCCACCCTGTCCAGAGGCACCTCCTATCTCCCATTTATTCCTTGTAAAGAGGAACCATGCAGGACAGCTCAGGAATTCTCTGTGTGCTCTTCTCCAGCCTACGGGCAGCAGACCTGAGTGTATCTGGGATATCTCCACAGGAACGCAGCTACATCCCAGAGGACCAAAGGCACACCAACAAAAACTCCCAGGTAGCCTACTGCTACTCAGAAACCATCCCTGCTCCCACGGGGAAGGAGGATGCCCAGCAGAAATCGGTGAGTTCTGACCTGGGGCAGGCACAGACCTGTCTGTAGAGTCCCCACTGCAGGATCAGAGGGTTTCCACCTGTGAGACTTTTGGTGTTCTCACTCTCCTCTCTCTTCTTTGCTGTTTAAATCCTGCAGACTCTTCTGGGTTACACTATAAATCATATTCCCAGCTCCAGCATGAGAACGCTGCTGTCTGCAGAGGACCTGGGGCTGTGTAGTGCCCTCAGCCTGCAAACTGGAGATGCAGGAGCAGTGTTCCTCTCTGGCTCACCCCAGGCTGTTCCAGAGGGAGCTGTTCCAGTGGGAGCAAGATACTCCATCAAACACCACACTTACTCAGCTTTGACCCTTTCCCACCTCAATTTCAGGACATGGAGCTCCTCCGGTTTTCCCTGGTTCTCATCCAGTCCTGGCTGACCCCAGTGCAGTACCTGAGCAAGGTGTTCACAAACAACTTGGTTTTTGGCACCTCAGACAGGGTGTATGAAAAGCTAAAGGACTTGGAAGAAGGGATCCAAGCTCTGATGAGGGTAAGTCCCAGCATGACTGTGGAATAACAGAGATCTTCCAGGCACGGGCCACTCTCAGGGATCCACAGACCATGAGAAATCTCCCTGAATTCCACAGGCCATCCTTTGGACTTTGCTTTCCTTTAGATAACAAGATCATGACCCCCCAGTGCACAGGTCCCACCACTGAGGAGGGTAAGAACACAGGACAGGTGTTACCACAACCCCTCAGAGAGCAGATTCCACCAGGAACCGCAACATTCCAATCCAAAATCTTTCCAAACCCAGCACCAAAGAATTCCCAACATTGGACAAACAGCAGCACAATGTTTGTTACATCTCCAGGCAAAGTACTTTGAAACGGGCAAATTTTGCAAGGTTTGAAACTTCACAATATTTTGTAAACACGTTTTTGTGCAGGGAAGGGCTTGCTCTGATGTTTCCCTCTTCCATTAATACAACACTCCAAGATGAGTGCTGGAGGGTGTTCTTTCCAAGGAACATCTTGTCAGAGAATCCCAGCATGTTTGGGTGGGAAGGGACCTCAAAGCCCATCCCGTGCCACCCCTGACATGGCAGGGACACCTTCCACTGTCCCAGGTGGCTCCAAGCCCCATCCAACCTGGCCTTGGGCACTGCCAGGGATCCAGGGGCAGCCCCAGCTGCTCTGGGCACCCTGTGCCAGGGCCTGCCCACCCTCCCAGGGAGGAATTTCTTCCTAAGACTCAACCCAAATGTCCCCTCCTCCAGTTTAAAACCATTCTCCCTTGTCACTCTCCCTCTCTTTTATAAGCCCCTTTAAGGTCTTCCTTATTTTGGGTTTGTTGTTTTAAATTAAATTGCCCATTATCTGCCAGGACACCCTTCAGTTATGCATATTCTGTAAGTAAGATCTGCCAGCATCACCCTGAAGCTGTAGCTGTGAGAAATTAGTCGGGGCCATTATTTACACCTTCTAGCAGTTAAATAACTCGGTAAGTCAGGCCCTGTGAGCACACACAGAGCTTCTGTGCTGGAGTAAGAAGGCAAAGGAGTCAGGGCCACTGCAGATTTTGCTCTGCATTCTATGTGTGTTTGGGCATTGGGAAGCCACACACAGAAATGACACAAATACTCCTTTTCCAACGATTGATAACACTTTTTACTTCACCAAAACCATTCTGATGCTGATCACAGCAGGGAGAGTGGCTGAGTACAGATCTCCAGATGGGGATGTGGGGCTGGATCAGAGCTTTGGGAAAGTAAGGGAAGAGAGAATCATTTGTGCAGTTCCCCATCCCTTTGGCTGGAAGGGCTGCAGTATTTCTCTGCGATTTTGCCCTTTTTTTAAGCCCTCCCAGGACACTCCTGCCTCCCCACAGCCCCGTGTGTGTCACTGGCACACTCAGTGCGCCACCTCCACCTGCGCGTTCTGCCGCACACACACCCAAAACCACATCTGAAATCCCATTTCAGAGCGGGGGGCAATTCCCCTGACCTGTCCCAGAGCACGGCAGGAGGTTTGTCCCTGGGAGACACCCCTGCCCGGCCGCGCCTCTCCCGGAATGTCCCCGTTGTCCCGCAGGAGCTGGAGGAGCGGAGCCCGCGGGGTCCGCAGGTGCTCAAACCCACCTACGAGAAATTCGAGCTCCACCTGCGCGGCGAGGACGCGCTGGTCAAGAACTACGGGCTGCTGTCGTGCTTCAAAAAGGACCTGCACAAGGTGGAGACCTACCTGAAGGTGATGAGATGCCGGCGCTTCGGAGAGGGGAACTGCGCCCTCTGAGTCCACCCCGCTACTGGGAGAATAAACTGGAGAATACAACCCGCTACTGCCGACACGAGTCTGGCTTTTGGGGGGCAAGAGTCTGGCTTTTGGGGGGTACGGGATGTTCGGGGGGCTGAGAGGGGCGAGATGTCACACAGGGAGGTGCGATTTGGGGCTGGGGGGTGAGGGTTTGGGGCTGGGAGGTGTATTTTGGGTTGGAGGATGAGGATTTGGGGCTGGGAGGTTGGATTTGGGGATAGACTTTGGGCTACAAGGTGGATATGGGGTGGGGCACAATTGGGGCTAAGGTGGGTGGATTTGTGGCTTCGGGGGAGATTTAGGGGTAGATTTGGGACTGGGTGGTGGATTTGGAGCTGGAAGATAAGGATTTGGGGCTGTGAAGGGGGATTGGGGAGTGGATTTGGGGCTGAACAGCAATTTGGGGCTGGGATTGGATTTGGGGCTGGAAGGATGAATTAGGGTGTGGATTTAGGATCGGGGCAGAGTTGGGACTGAGAGGAGTGAATTTGTGGCTTGGGAGGGATTTGGGGGTAGATTTGGGACTGAGCAGCAGATTTGGGGCTGGGAAAGTGGATTTGGGGTCTGAGGAGGGTGGGGCTGGTGGGTGAATTTGGAAGGTGCTGAGTCTAAGGTGGTCTTGGTTGGTGGTGCTCATGAGGTGGGTGCTGGTGCCAGCCTTGGCACAAGCCCTGAGCAGAAGATTTTCCTGTCACTGCATTTGGGAACACCATGGCTTCCCTGGGGAGGCTCAGTTTTGTGCCCAGAGGCCGCTCACCTCAGCAGGTACAGGCACTTCTCACCACAAACCTCATGGCAAAGGGGGAAAAGCTGACAGCAAGGGAAGCCCTGGCCCTGCAGGGTCATGCTTTATTATTGAAGCAGCAGAAATGAGGGCACACAGAGGTGTCCCCAGATCCCCTCGGTTGTTTTAACTCATTCCCAATGCTCAGCTCCATCACTGCTTGTTCTTGTGGTGCCATTTCCTGAGACCCTGATGTGCTTCCATTTGTCCCACAAAAAGGAGGGTTTGCATTTTCTTGTCTGCTTGGAAGGAGCCAAGTCCAGGGTGGCCTTGGCATCTATGGAGCTGCTCCTGCCATGAGCCAGCTCTGGGCACTGCCCAGCCTCCCCAGGGCATGGTCCCAGTCCCCAGGCTGCCAGAGCTCCCAGGGATGCCCAGGGTGGGATTGTTGGGTGTCTGTGCAGGGACAGGGGTGGGACTGGATGATCCTTGCGGTCCCTCCCACTCAGGCTATTACATGGTTCTGACTCATCCTGCAGTTTGCCTGGAGCATTGTCTACCCACCCTTGTGACACCCTGTTCCTTGTGGTGACATTGAGTCACCTGCTGTCCCCGGGCACAGATCCTTACTGAAGAGCAGCAGAAAAACTGGAGTATTTTGGGGTGTGACACAACCAATACCCATCAGATTTTTTGTTGAGAAGATGGAATTTCTGCTGGTTTGCTGTCTCTCCACACTCCCCCTTGCAGGCCCTGGTCTCCAGCCCCTTCCAAAGCCACAGAGAGCTGACCTGACCTGTATGGCCCCAAGGGAAGGGAGCAGCAGAGTCAAACAGAAAGCTCTGTTCCTGCAGAACCATCCCTCAGCTCCCTGCCTGCTCACTTCCCTTGGGACAGTGTGGGAGGGAATTCAGAACCCGCCCTTTACAAGGCACCATGCAGCCCGATGGAAAGGGGAACAGACGGGCATTTGGAAGGACTTGCTCGGGATGAGAGTGGCTGGGTGTCCTTCTGGCTCATTGCCTCGTGATGTCAGTCAGTCCTTCCAATGCAGAAACATTTCCAAGTGGTAAATTCTGGGGTAGCTGCCCCTTATATATGACAAAATTATGTGCACAGGGATGAAACTAAAACATGTTGTAGAGAGGAATTTACACTTGATTTCTCTCCCAGGCCAATGAATTGTCTTTGGAACAGTTTGACCTCAAAGAAGAAGTTTTGTTTGATCTCAGTTTTAATAATGCCACTGAATTAAAGAAGCTCTGTCTTCATCATTTCCAAAAGTTCTGCAGTGTTTTATTAGGGATGAAAGTTTAATGTTATGAGACACCATGTGCGTCACATCCAATGTCTGCTTCTCCTCCAAATATGTAACAGCAACAGAACTGGGCAATAAACCTAAATGCTACTAAAATTAAGCCCCAAAATAAATGCTGGTTTTGGAAAGGAGGTGTTTTCCTGTCCACTTATTGAGGTCAGCTATATCTGGAACCAGCAGAGCTGCAGGATTATTTAGACAGAGTATCATATGTGTGCAGCACTTCCAGAACAGCAAAAGGAATGAACTCTCCTTGCAGGAGCCCACATAAAGCCCAGAGTTGCTCTGAGAAAACTGGAGGTGGAAGGTGTCTTACCAGCAGGAGTAGCTGTGGGACTCATTTGCACAGGCTCAGGAAAAGTATTTCTCTAAGAAGGGAAAAATGAAAAAAAAAGAAAAAAAAGCCTTGTAATAAATGTGTTGAGCCACAAGAGCCTTGTGAACCACAGGTGTTGAACCCCAAGTAGTTGGGGCATTAACATTATGTAAAACAAAGGTTCTTTCTACTTTCAAACATGTTTTCCAGTAAATGAAATACGATTTTGTAAGCTGGTAATGAATGAACATCTGAGGCAGCTCAAGCAATGGGAAGGGGCACCAAGCTCACCAAATCATGAAGGGAGAGGTGTGTCTTATTTCATAACAAATTCCTGCCCAGGTATTTTGACCTTACTTTGGGAAAAAAAAAAAAACAAGCTCAGGGATAAGCCACAGGAATTATGTGAGATCCCTCTTGAAATGAGAGAAATGTAGCCTGCTTAACAAAATAGAGAGCAAAGGGGTGATTTGCTACAGGAGAAAGCACCTGGCCCTGGCTGTGCTTGAACCACAAAGGCAAAGGTAAAGCAAAATCCAGTGTCTGGACACAGCACTTGGAGAACTCCAAGTGGGAAGATGTGGTGATTCATAAGGGAGTGAGCAGCGAACCTGGCCTCTGTGAAGGTAAATCCCTGCTGGGGCAATTTCTATACTCTATTGGCCTATAAATGCATCAAAATATGAAATTATCATCATCCCCAGCAGTGTGACCAGCGGGTGAGGGGGGAATTCTGCCCTGCTCAGGTGAGACCCCACCTGCAGAGCTGCCTCCAGCCCTGGGGTCCCCAACACAGGAAGGCCGTGGAGCTGCTGGAGTGAGTCCAGAGGAGGCCACGGAGCTGCTCTGAGGGCTGGAGCCAGGCTGGGAGAGCTGGGGGTGTTCATCTGGAGAAGAGAAGCTCCAGAGAGACCTCAGAGCCCCTTCCAGTGCCTAAAGGGGCTCCAGGAGAGGAGAGAGATTTGAGACAAGGGATGGAGGGACAGGACAATGGGGAGTGGCTTCCCCAGGGTTAGATGGGATATTGGGAAGGAATTCCTCCCTGTGAGGATGGGGAGGTCCTGGCAGAGGACTGACTAGTTGGGGCAGGGCAGGCTACAGTCATAGTAACAGAATCACAGAGTCAGTGAGGTCAGAAAAGCCCTTCAAGATCATAGAGTCCAACCTGTGCCCATCCCCACCTTGTCCCACAGCCCCAGAGCACTGAGTGCCACAGCCAGCCGTGTCTCAAGCACCTCCTCAGACAATGACCCCACCACTTGGGCAGTCTATTCCAATGTTTAATCCTCCTCTCTGTGAAGAAATTCTTCCTAAAGCCCAACCTAAACCTCTCTGCCACAACTCAAGGCCATTTCCTCACCTCCTGTCCCTGTTCCATCCAAAGGCCCCTGTCGCTTTCCAGAGTCAACGCTTTGGTGTTCCAAATGTCTCCTGTGAGCACAAGGGCTCTGGCTGGTGGGTGGCAAGGGGAATGGCCGGGGTCCTCCTGCAGAGGCCACGGCACCGGAGTCCCCGTGGTGCTGGCTTGGAGCTGCACAAGCGGCATTGTCCCCTCTGCACCCCTGAGGTTTTTGCCGCCTCCTCCTCCTTTCCTTTGCCCTCCCTCACACCCGCCTGCCTCCCAGGCTGATGGCTGCACTGTTGTGGGTCTCTTGCCTCTCACTGAGCAGCTTTAGAAGCAGCCCAGTCTTTGAGACCATCTTGGCACACACCAGCTTGAGCTGGGGCAGGCTGCAGTCCCTCCTCAGGGCTCGCTCCACGTGGGCCATGAACATCTGCAGGCTTTTGTCTGGCACCAGCAAGCGCAGTTGACGATCAACCACGGCTTCCAAGAGCTCTCCTGGAACCGGTGCAAGGTCTGGATTTTGGGGGCTCCAAGGCTTATTGAGGAACATGGAGTCTTCTTCCTGTTGCTTCCAGTGTGTGTCTGTGGTGTCAGGGATGATCAGGAGGTGCCCACCTAGCGAGGAACGCTCCTCTTCAGCCGCGGCTCCTCCTCTGCTGCTCGCAGTGGGGCTGCTCTGAACCAACGGGTCAGAGAGAAAATCCAGGTTCCTGTTTAGACCCGGCTTGACTTTGGGCTCTCCGTCTGCATTCACAGGGCTCAACACCTGGTAGAAAAGCTGATTATGTCCAGTTCAATACTGGCTGTCCTCCTTCTATGGCTGTTTGTGAGAATTGACACAATTCTGCCTTGGAGTTGGAACTTCCTCATTATGTCTGTTTTGTCTATGAACAGTCTTGTCATGAGTGGGGCTTAATCCACCAACGACATCCCATGAGTTCAATGGTTGTCACTTCAGATGTGAATCCTGCTTCTGGCACCATGTAACCAAGCACAACCCTGCACGTGTGTGTGCAGCCCCAGAAATGGGCACAGCCCAGCAAACAGATGGACATTTCCAGGACCTTCTGGCTGTACAAAATCAGCATTTATTGGGAAAGCTTTCTCAGCTGGGAACAGACACAACAGCTGCACACAGGGGGCTGTGCAAGGGGACCCTGTCACATGTGCAGGGTGTCCCCAGGATGTCATGGTCCCGGGAAGGCTGTGGCTCCAGAGGCTGGGCTGCGGTGACTGCCTGAGATACCTGGGGCTTCCTGGATCCCCCCTGTCCCAGCCCCAGGGGACTTTGCGGTGTCCTAAGCATGGCAGCCACCAGCAGCAACCTCCTCTGCAGAGAGTGGTCATGGAGTCAGCAGCCCACATCTTGGGGTGTTGGATGCTGGGCAGGGCCAGGCCAGGAGCATCTTGTCTCTGGGTAACAGCATTACCTTAGGCTTCTTCCATCTGCAATGACAACAAAGAAACAACATCTGAGGAAATAAAGGCAAGGAAAGACTCAAGGAAACAGCAGTAAGGAAATAGTCAAGGAAATAACCATCAAGTCAGGAACTAGGATCCAAGGAAATAGATTAGAAAATAGCATCCAAGGAAAGTTCTAGCAGTTCTTGTACCAGAATAGGAGCCAGAGAACAAGTGCTGGCATCTTACTTTCTTGTTCTCGACATCCTGAAAATCTTCTCTCCTTCGCTCAAGTTCTTCACATTGTGTCTCTTCCTGGGAGACATCTGTGTTCTCTTCCTGCATTTGTTTCTGCAGTTCTTCTTCCTCTTTGTCAAGGACGTCCATGATGTATTGAACCAACAGCAATTCAGCTTCACTGAGCTCAGGCAAACCCTGGAAATTGCCATGGAAGGGAAGGATTTGGAGAGGTGAGGAAGAGCAGGTGATGCAGGCGGAGGAGCAGAACTGGCATCTGCTCCCTGCCCTTACCTGCTCAGCACCCTCTGCCTCCCTGTACTTGTTCTTCCTCCATATCTGTTGCAGTTTTACAGACAACCTGAAAAACAACGAAAATGAACAGGGAGGTTTGGCAGGGAGGCTGCAGGCAGTGCAGCTACCTCTCCCTGCTCAGGGGCATTTCAGCTGAGCCCAGGGCAGATGGGGGAACCAGAAAGGACATCCCTGGCTGGCCCAGCACATGCACCCCATCTGAGGAGTATCACTGGTGCCTGAAGGGCAGGTTGGGCTGGGAGCCTCTGGCCGCGCCCAGCGCTGCCGCTCAGGAGCCGCTTTCCCGGGGCTCCCCCAAACGCGACTTGTTGGAAGCACAGCCGGAGGAGTCCTGAGCAGCAGCGGCACCTGCGCGGCTGCGGGGCTCCAGGAGGAGCTGCTCGGCACGGGAAAGACTCTTGGTGGCACAGCAGTGGCGTGGGCAGGGAGCAGTTACCTTCTCAGCCGCAATATCCCTCTCAGTAGCTGTCGGCAAACAGCAGCCGCACAGCGGGAACACACCTTGGAGAGGAGACAGACTTTTAAAACCAAAGGTTTCTTGTCATGCTCTACAGAACATGGGAGACAAAAGGTCCTTAATACAACCCAGCCTGTTCTACACACGTGCAAGCCTGTGCCAGCAACAATGATTTAAAAAAGAACCTGTCCTTCCTTCCCAATTTCCTCTCTGCAGGAACTGCAAGAGTTGTTCTGAACTCCCAGAGCTCCCAAACTCATTGCTGTGTGGCTGAAGGCAGGAGAGCAAAGCAAAGCTGGGGAGAGCTGGCACAGAAGGCAGGACAAGCTTCCCCCAGGCAGGCTGGACCCTGCTGAGCTGGGTGCTGTGCATGCTGCCACAAGCTCCAGACATGGAAAAACATGTCCTGTGGTGCCCAGCACGGGCAGGGGCATCTGCAGTGGCACATGGGGCTCATCACCTGGGCACTCCAGCTACAAGACAGACAGCTGTGTTTCAAAGAAGACACTGGCTTACGTGGAAGACAAGCTGCAGTATCAGCAAAACAACTGCAATGAGAGACAGCAATACAACGAACGTGATTGTATCATCCATGGTCTCTGGCTTTGGCTGGGAGAAGAGGAAAGAAGATCACATGGACATGAGAATTGCTGCTTCCATTCTCCCTTGCCCAGAAGGACACAGGCAGCAGTGCCCAGCACCTCTCCTACCTTCTCTGTGGGCTCCTGATCCTTCTCCAAAGCCGTGCGCCGGGAGATGTTCTCTTGCAGAGGACACCGGCCCATGCGATCGTAGGCTCCCTTGTTCTCTTGCCTCTCACTGAGCAGCTTTAGAAGCAGCCCAGTCTTTGAGACCATCTTGGCACACACCAGCTTGAGCTGGGGCAGGCTGCAGTCCCTCCTCAGGGCTCGCTCCACGTGGGCCATGAACATCTGCAGGCTTTTGTCTGGCACCAGCAAGCGCAGTTGACGATCAACCACGGCTTCCAAGAGCTCTCCTGGAACTGGTGCAAGGTCTGGATTCTCAGGCCTCCAAGGTTTATTGAGGAACATGGAGTCTTCTTCCTGTTGCTTCCAGTGTGTGTCTGTGGTGTCAGGGATGATCAGGAGGTGCCCACCTAGCGAGGAACGCTCCTCTTCAGCCACGGCTCCTCCTCTGCTGCTCACAGTGGGGCTGCTCTGAACCAACGGGTCAGACAGAAAATCCAGGTTCCTGTTTAGACCCTGCTCATCTTCGGTGATGGTGGCTCTGGGCTCTCCCTCTGCATTCAAAGGGCTCAACACCTGGTAGAAAAGCTGATTATGTCCAGCCCAATAATGGCTGTCCTCTTTCTTTGGCTGTTTGTGAGAATTGACATAGTTCTGCCTTGGAGCTGGATCTTCCTCCTCATCTCTGAGATGTCCAATAAGGAAGTCATCATCTATAGGGCTTAATGCACCACCTAGATCCCAGGGGTTCAGTGCTTGCCAATTCAAACGTGTTTCCATCTGCTTTTCCTCCCAGCTTGAGACTATCTTTTTCTCAACAGCCTTCAGCCTGGCCTGCTGGGGCTGGTGTGGGACAATGCTTTTGGCAGTCTTGACGCTTTCAGCCTTGTGCAGCTTCTTCCTGACCTTGGCCCTCAGGTCATCAGCACTTGTTTTGCCTTCATGCCCCAAGAGATGCTGAGGGGGATAGGCATCTGCTCTGGAACTGTCCAGGCTGCTGACATCACCCTCAGTGCTCAGGCTCAGGGTAACTGCCAGCGTTACAGTTCCGTGATCTCCCAGTGAAGGATCTTTGGGCTTGAGGCTCAACACTGGGCTGCTGTTCAGCTCTCTGCCTTGTTCCATGTCCATTCCTTGTCCCCGTGTCTGTAGCAGAGTTGTGTAAGCTGCAGAACAGCAGAAGAGCAGATCAGCCGCGGGGCACAAACACAGGCTCGGAGGCTACCCCGAGCAGCAGGAGCTCATCTCAAGGCCAGGGAGCACAAGAGCAGAGTGGGGGCTGTGTTGTGGGGAGGAGAAGAGCCCTTCAGTCCATGCCATTATCCCCTCGGGGCTGAGCAGAGAGCTGCTTCCTTCCTGGGGCACCAGAGCTCTGGGACTGTGCTGTGGGGAACCTGGGGCTGCGGCAGCGGGAGAAGCGAGCTGCCCGGGGCCCTCGCAAACCCGGCTGTATCTGTTTGCAGAAGTGCGGCCTGGCCGTGCTGTGGACAGGATGTGCTGTGCCCTGTGCCCAGCTAGAGCAGGACGGTGCTTTGCTCCGCCTGCACAGGCCAACCAGGGCATGACGGTGCTTGGTGTTCACCCTGCAGAGCACACCAGGGGCCCTGCCCTTGGTCCTGCACTGGGCAGTGGGGTGGCCCAGAAACCAGGCTGTCAGGGGAATTGGGGAGGTTTGTGAGCAGACCTTGCCTTCCAGCAGCAGGGAAGGGCACGGGGCATCCCTGCTTTCCTTGCCTGGGGGCATGGCGTGGGTAGGGAATTTGCACGTTTATGGGCCCAGTGAGCTCTTCCTTCTGCAGACAGTACGTGACACACAAGATCGGTGCAATCACCGGCAACTTTCCATCCCAAGGTGTCCTGTCCAAGGCCTGTGCTCCAAGGGGAGATCAGCACCCCTCCCCCAGCACGGGGCAGTGCTGCAGCATCTCCCCAGGCTCAAGAGAAGTGGCAGACTTGAGCTCCCCCCAGCCCCTCCGGACACCCACCGCACTGCGGGGCGCTGGCGCTGCACAGCTTCTGGCACAGGAACTGGATGGTCCTGCAGGGGCTCTCGGGCCGGGGGCGCAGGCACAGGCAGCAGGCTGCCTCCTTGGGCACTTGCCTGAGGACAAGAGGGGATTAGTGCAGGAACACCTGGCCACCCAGTCCATGGCTCGCAGCCCAACTCAGGGAACACACGGACGCCACGCACGGGGTTGTGCTTCACTGTGTGCCACAGCTCTGGCAAAGGCCCCTGACTCCCCGTGCAAAACATTTAAAAGGGAGCTTTATCCTGGAAAATAGAACTGCTCCCAAAATACCACGTGGCACAGAAATGCACCCGCCTGGAGTTCCAACTCCCCTTTGGGAAACCTGCAGCAAGTCACCCGAAAGGTGAAATTCTGCCTCAGAGCTGCAGGTGAGTTTTGGCACGTTCCCAGAAGGAAACAGCAGCTCTTGGGCTCACTGGGCCTGTTCTGCTTTTGCGGCACTCGGATTTGTTTCCCTAGCAGAGCCCTTGGCCCAGCACTCGGGGCCTGCTGGCGGCTGGGGCTCAGTCCCACACACTCACAGGGTTTCCAAGCTCACTGTGGTCTGCAGCAGCTGCAGCAGCGTCTGCGGGGTCACTTGGGTGGCACTCAGGTCTCTGCAAGCATTGGAAAGAGCTCATGCAGTTCTGCGGTGACACTGCCAGGACTCTGCTCTGGGAGCAAGCCCAGGGCCCCGAAGATGGTGGTGCTGTTGGCAGAGGCATCGACTTTGGCCTGCTCCAAGAGAAGCCATTCCGGAGCCCGGCTTCCCTCTGCCTTGCCCTGCTCCAAAGCAGCCCCTTGCAATCACGAGGGCAATCCTGCAGCTCTCGTGGCAGACAGGTGCCACCAGAAAGGATTGCCCTTCTCCCGACTCTCCTGCTGCTCTCCCCCGAGGGCAGCTGAGCCCCTGAAGGAGGCAGGAGCCTGGAGCTGCTGGCAGGAGTGCAGTTGATTGCCAGAGCCCTGCGGCCACTCCACGGCCCCAGACCTGGGACGGCTCTCATGGCTGAAAGGTTGCGTCCCAGTTCCCGGGTTGCCTTGCAGCTGGGGACACAGCAGCACTGCCTGGCCTTTGCCTTGCTCTGCTGGAGCCGGGGCACTTGTGTCTCCAGCAGACTCAGGCTGGCCAAGAGGGACATTTGCTCCTGCACCTGTGCTGCTTTCCTGAGAACAGGGCACTCGAGAGAGACACAGCTCTCTGTGCATCTGCTCCAAATCAGCCAGTACTTACAGAGAGCTCACTGAGGGCAGCTGGAAGAAGGCAGCGTCAGCAATGACAGCCAGCGGGTTGTGGCTGAGGATCCTGAGAAACAGCAGAGCTCTGTCAGGGCCGATGGCAAGGATGCGAGCTGGCTGTGCCGGGCACCAGGGCACGGCCTGGCCGCATTCAAGGAAGCCTTGCAGGAGATGAGCAGGCCAGGGGAAAGGGCCTTTGCAGCCGCACACTCCTGGTGCTCCCTGGCTGACAGCCACAGTCGCAATCAGGACTTGCCTGAGGGCAAATCTGCTCTTGCCCAGGGACCCTGCGGAGGCCCCGCAGAGACTGGCCCTGCCGTGCCTTTAGCCCTGGTGCCACTTACAGCTCCTGGAGGAACTGCATCCCGTGCCAGGCCTGGAAAGCGCCGCTGCGGATCTGTGTGAGGCCATTCCCGGAGAGATTTCTGGGGAAAGACGAGGTCACGCAAAGGAATCGGGCCTGCCCTACAGAAAGGGGGGGCAAAGCGGCATCCCTTTGCAGGAAAGGTGCAAACCCAAGGTGGAAGAGGGCGGCGCCTGCTGCTTTCTCAGTGTTTGTAGCCTGCCCAGGAGGGCAAGTGAAGGGCACACGTGCTGACTCTATTTCTGTTCCAGGATGCAGCCGAGGCTGCAAGAACTGGCTGCTCTGATGGCTGTGTGTGGACAAGCCCGCTGGGGCCTGTCCCCTGGCGTGGCCGCCCAGCCATCGGCATCGAGCTCTGCAGCTCAGCTGGGCTCTGGGCAGGGCAGATCTAGGGACTGCAGGGAAAAGAACAGGAGCATTTTCCTACGCAGGAAGGGTGCCCAATGCAAAGACAGAGCGAAAAACACCAGAAAGAAACTTGACCACTCACAGAAACTTCAGGAAAGGCAGTGGCTCAAAAGCCCGTTCCTCAATGGACAGGATCTCGTTGCAGGACAAATCCCTGTTCCAGTTACAACAACAAACGTCACTTCCACTGGCCCTGTTGCTCCCACTCGCCTCTGCAGCCTGGATCCCAGGAGGGACAACGGCCACGTGCCCGTGGCTGGGCTGAGCAGCAGGGGCCCAGGGAGGGGCAGGCAGGAGCCCCCCGCCATGGGCAAGGCACGGTGCTTACAGGCGCTTCAGCAGGAACAGCCCCTCCAGGGAATGGCTCTTCAGTGTCCGCAGCTCATTGTCCCTGAGCACTCTGCAAGGGGACACAGGGACACTGTGACAGCGGGCACTGGCCAGCAGCAAATGGCATTGGCATGGGAAAATCTCCTGCAGCAGCTAGAGTGGAGCATCTCTTTGGGGCACTGCAGGGATGGTCCCCACTCCTGGCCAGAGCAGGCCCTTGCTCCTGGCCGGCTGAAGCTGACCACAGCTTGATCCCTGGGCAGAGAGACACGGGGATGGTGCCCTGGGCTGCAGGAGACTCACGGCCATTCTTGCCGTGCTGGGGAGCTGTGCTGATTCACACCCCTCCTTGCAGAGCAGAAAGGAGCTTTGAATTCCAACAGGAGCGGGTGCTGTGGGGGCCTGCGGCTCCATCCCCAGACCAAAGGATGGGAAATCCACAGACTCCTGACTTTTGAAATGCTGCAGGCCACTTACAAGGTCTCAGTCCACGGGTAGTCCTTCCAGGCTTGTTTTCCAACAGCAGCAATGGAGTTGCCAGTGAAATCCCTGCAAAGAGACGAAGACCTGGTCCCCCCTCAGGAAAACCCATTTCCCTGCCGTTCAGCTGCTGAGCTGGAACTGGCCTTTGCCTGGAGAAGGCCCAGCGTGCCCAGCCTGGCTACCCCCTGATGCTGAGCTCAGGCCCCCAAACCCGCCCTGTCTCCGGCCAGGGAGTCCCCCGGGTGCCCCAGGTGGTGGGGTTTGCAGAGGCAGCGAGCCGAGGAGGGGCAGCTGCGGGGCTCTGTGGGGCCGCGGGACTCACAGGACGGCCAGGGCTCGGCGGCGGCTGGCCGGGGGCACGGTGGCCAGGCCGGCGTGGCCGCAGTTCAGCCGCCCACGGCCTGGGCAGCGGCAGGGCTCTGGGCAGAGCTCCTTGGCCGCTGCCGGGGAGGGGGCCACTGCCAGCAGCAGGGCCAGCAGGAGCAGAGCGCGCACGAGATGCGGCACCAGGTCCATGGCGAGGCAGGACTGGCTGCAGTCACCTGGGACGCGGGCCTGAGGCGCAGCTGTGCCAGCTCCCGCGTCACAGTGGCGCTGCCAACCTCACAGTGGTCCTTCCCACGTCACTGTAACTGTCACGCTCGCCTCACCCTCGTGCTGCTGGGCACCCGAGCTCTCAGCAAACCGCAGTTCAGGCCAGGCTGTCACCAAATGACTCTGTCTCAGAGCCGTCCATCTGCAGAGTCACGCAACGGATGGGCTTGGAAGGGGCCATAAGGCCCATCCCGTGCCACCCCTGCCAAGCACAGGGACACCTTCCCCTATCCCGGGGTGCCGCAAGGCCCAGTGTGCAACCTGGCCTTGGACGCTGCCAGGGATCCAGGGGCAGCCACAGCTGCTCTGGGCACTCTGTGCCAGGGCCTGCCCACCCTCACAGGGAAGGATTTCTCCTGAATACACACGATCCAAGCCTGCCCTGTGTCACTGTGCAGCCATTCCCATTTGCATTGGGTTTGCGTGGCCAGCTTTTGGCGTGGCTTTGGGGCTGCAGGTGCTGTTGAAATTTCTTTGGCTTCTCATTATCCTGCTCTGATTTTGTGGGTGATAAACGTCATTAATGTCCCCAGGGTCCAGCCGTTGTGTCCGTGACCGTGACCGGGGAGGGATCTCTCCCTCTCTTTCAGTAAACTCATGAGCCTTTTGCTGTCTTTCCTCTGCTCTCCACTTGCGCAGAGCACGGACAGCGCCTTTGGTGGGCAGCCGGCTTCCAGGCAGGGCCGAGGCGCGGCCGGCGCTGGCAGAGCGCGGCGAGCTTCCCGAAAGCCGGGCAATGTCGGGATGGCCGCGGGCAGAGCCTGAGGGAGCCGCGGCGGCAATGGCGGGAAGCGCCGGGAGCCTGAGGGGCGGCAGCTCCGCCTGAGCGCGCCGGCCCCGGCAGCGAGCGCCGTGCAAAGGGAGCCGCGGGCAGCTTTGGCAAGGCCGGCAGGGCCCCGCCAGCAGCGCCCGGAGAGGCGCCCCGGCCCGGCCGGGAAGCGCGGCCGCTCCGCCGCACAGGCAGCTCCGGCTCCGGGCAGCGGCACCGGCAGCGCTTGGGGCAGGGCGGCCTCCAGTGCCGGGCACAGAGTCACGGAGCCTCAGAGGCACTGACGACGGAAAACACCTCCGCCTTCAGCGACGCCGTCCCGTGCCCGATGCCCACCTTGGCAGCCCGGCCAGAGCACTCGCTGCCACCTCCAGCCCCTCCTTGCACCCCTCCAGGCACGAGGAGTCCACCACCTCCTTGGGCAGCCCCTTCCAAGGCCTGACCACCCTTTCCATGAACAAATGCTTCCCCGACCTCGGTGTTTCGTGTCTTACACGCGCTGACACTGTTTTAAGCCTATGCTGAGCCATATTAGGCACAGGTGCCTTTCACGCCTGTCCATTAATGCTCCTTGAGAAGCTGATTCTGCTGCATGACAGCAGCCCTTCTGTCATGGGAGGTACAACAGTGCAGCCATCAGCCTGGGAGGCAGGCGGGTGTGAGGGAGGGAAAAGGAAAGGAGGAGGAGGCGGCAAAAACCTCAGGGGTGCAGAGGGGACAATGCCGCTTGTGCAGCTCCAAGCCAGCACCACGGGGACGCCGGGGCCGTGGCCTCTGCAGGAGGACCCCGGCCATTCCCCTTGCCACCCACCAGCCAGAGCCCTTGTGCTCACAGGAGACTTTTGGAACCCCAAAGCGTTGACTCTGGAAAGCGACAGGGGCCTTGGGATGTTTTAGAAGCACCGCTGCCAAGCCTCTTACTTTGATAGCCAAAGAGCTATCCGGGAAGGCCTCGTTGGAACGGGAAAACACTACAGGGAGTGCAGGAGGCAGGCACTGCCACTGGGGCTGGCAGAAAGAACACCTGGGTGAGCTAGGAGCAGGTGCATGCTCTGCTCAGCCCAGGGGCAGAGCTGCAGGGGGAAGTGGAAAGATAAGGAGTGTCAGGGAGCAGGAGAGGGACTGCTGGAGCCACTCTGAAGCAGCCGTTGGACAAATGGCCCAGACAGACACATCCCAAGAAGCCGAGGATGCCCAAGGGTGTGGCCAGAAGGCAGAAGGAGAGCACCCAAAAGACAGGAAGAATGGAAAGAGGTCCCTGCTGCGGGCAGCAGGGGAATCCCCTCCTGGCCCGTCTCACCTTGCCAGCTCCCTCTACACAACACGCGGCAGGCTCTGGGCCTCTGGGGCTGGGGCACTCGCGCTGTGGACAAGCTCCATGCAGGCTGGAGCGGCTGCCCAGGGGGAGTCAGTCAGGCCACGCTGTTTGAGAAGCTCCCTGGGGACCTTGTCCTGAGGGGCAGAGGAGCCCAGGGAGGCTGGGCATTGTGCAGGGAGAAATCCTTGAAGGCACAGGCAGGAACAGGCCGTGCCCGTGTGCCCAAAGACGAGCTGGTGGGGAAGCAGAGCGGCTGAGCAGGGAGCTTTGCCTGGGACTCAGGGAAAACACAGAACTTACGGCTTTGGAAGAAGGGCAGCACCACAGGAGGATGGCGAGGGTGTCCTTGGCACATGCAGGGAGAAAGGGAGAAAAGCACAGGCCCCGCTGGAACTGAGTTTGGCCACTTGCGTACGGGAGAAGAGAAACTGCTTCTACAAATAACATCAGCAACACAAGGAGGAACGAGGACAAACTTGGTTTTTATTGAATGCAGGGGGAAACAATGCCACAAGAGATGAGGAAAACCCTGGGACACTGATGCCTCCTCTGGGTGTCCCGAGCTGGTGCTTGCCTGCAGCACCCTCCGGCCTTCCTCAGCAGGGACAGCAAGAAAATAACAGTCAGGGAAGAAGCATGCAAGGAAATAACAACAGCCAGGGAAACAGCATGCAAGGAGAGCCTCAGCTAAAATGGGAGGTGAAGAATTGCTGGCATCCCATTAATTTCTTGAAAGTCTTCCCCCTTAGGTCTTCACACTGCGTCTCTTCCTGGGATGCTTATCTCTGGGATTCATAGGCATCCCTGATGCGTTGAATCCATGGCAATTCAGACTTTGTGAACAGGGAGCAGCACTCGGAAGCACCTTGAATGGCTGGGGAACAGGGGTAACACTCGGAGGAGCTCTCTGCCCTTTCCTGCTCTACATTCTGTGCCTCCTTGTTATCCTTCCTCCAGATCTGTGGCAGTTTTACACAGAACCTGAAAAAATCAGAAGGGGAAAACAGGGATAAAAAGAGAAGGGGGCTGGTGAAGGAGGCTGTTGGCAACAGGGCATGCCTGTGCTCTGGCCTGTCTGGGAAGCAGCTGCTGGAGGAGTTGGGAAGGGGCCTTTCCAACGCTGCAAAGCAATGGGGTGAGGGAGGTGAATGGGGACAAAAAGGCTTCTGCACATCCCATCCCCAGAGGGCCCTGCTCCCGCTCCGTAAGCAGGGAGGTGTGCCCAGGGAGGGCTGCAGCAGGTGCCAGCCCGTGTCCCTGCTCGGGGCTGTGTCAGCAGAGCCCAAGGAAGATGGGGAAGCCTCAGCAGGGATGGCAATGGCAATCCAGGGAAGGAGCGCTGCATGCAAAAGGCAAGTGGAGAGGATGGGAGTGAGTTCTTCACCAGCCACTGTGGGGAGGGAGCGGGGAAAAACAGGGCAGAGCCATCAGCAGAGGAGACTGTTCTGGGAACACAGAGGTAGCGCTCGTGCTCACAGAAATTTGGGAGCGCCCCGGGGCCCAAGACATCCATCCCAGCGCCGGCGTGGCAAGGGGCTGGTCGGGCTGGGAGCCTCTGGCCGCGCCCAGCGCTGCCGCCCAGGAGCCACTTTCCCGGGGCTCCCCCAAACGCGACGTGTTGGAAGCACAGCCGGAGGAGTCCTGGGCAGCAGCGGCACCTGCGCGGCTGCGGGGCTCCAGGAGGAGCTGCTGGGCACGGGAAAGACTCTTGGTGGCACAGCAGTGGCAATGGGCAGGGAGCAGTTACCTTCTCAGCCGCAATTGCCCGGTGTGGCAGGGTGGGGAGTCAAGTTCACAACGTCGCGAGCGCTTCTGGGGAAGGAAAAGGGCAGATTTGCAAGATCAGTTTTCCTGTAATAGTCTGCCAAACAGGAGAGGGCGAAAGCTCTCACTGCTGTGTGGCTGAAGGCAGGAGAGCAAAGCAAAGCTGGCGAGAGCTGGCACAGAAGGCAGGACAAGCTTCCCCCAGGCAGGCTGGACCCTGCTGAGCTGGGTGCTGTGCATGCTGCCACAAGCTCCAGACATGGAAAAACATGTCCTGTGGTGCCCAGCACGGGCAGGGGCATCTGCAGTGGCACATGGGGCTCGTCACCTGGGCACTCCAGCTACAAGACAGACAGCTGTGTTTCAAAGAAGACACTGGCTTACGTGGAAGACACACTTCAGTATCAGCAAAACGAAGACGAAGAAAACCAGCAACACCACAAACGTGACCACGTACACCACAACTTCTAGTTTTTGCTGTGAGGAAAGGAAGGAAGATCCCGGGGGTCAGAGGATTGCTGCCTCCCTTCTCCTTTGCCCAGAAGGAGACATGCAGCAGGGCCCAGCAGCTCTCCTACCTTCCCTGTGAGTCCCTTGCCCTTCCCCAAGGCCATGCGAATGATCATGTTCTCCTGCAGACGACACTGGGCCATGGGATCATAGGCTCCCTTGTTCTCTTGCCTCTCACGCAGCAGCTTTAGAAGCAGCCTGGTCTTCAAGACCATCTTGGCACAGGCCTGTTTGAGCTGGGGCAGGCTGCAGTCCCTCCTCAGGGCTCGCTCCACGTGGCTCGTGAACGCCTGCAGGCCTTTGTGTGCCTCCAGCAGCGGCCGGTGATGATCAGCATTGCTTCCCAGGTCATTTGGAGCTGGCGCAAGGCGTGGACTTCGGGGGCTCACGCGTTTATGGAGGAGCATGGAGTCTTCCTCCTCTGTGGTGTCAGGCATGATCAGGAGGTGCCCGCCTGTAGAGGAATGCTTCCCTTCAGCCGTGGCTCCTCCTCTGCTGCTCGCAGCGGAGCGCCTCTGAACCAACGGGTCAGAGAGAAAATCCAGGTTCCTGTTTAGACCCTGCTTCGATGTAGACCTTTGCTGCACTGTCACAGGCCTCCAAACCTGGTGGAAAAGCGGATTATGCCCCACCCCAAGCTGGCTGTCCTTCTTCTGGTGCCATTTGTGTGTCCTGACATCGTACTTCCTTGGAGCTGGATCTTCCTCCTCATCTCTGTGTTGTCCAGAGACGGAGGCATAGTCACCGCGTTTTAATCCACCAGCTCCCGCTGAAGGCTTTAATCCCTGCCAGTACAAACGCGACTCCTTCTTCTCTTGATGCCAGCTTGAGGGTTTCTTTTCCACCACAATGCTTTTGGCAGTCTTTATGCTTTCAGCCTTGTGCAGCTTCTTCCTGACCTTGGCCCTCAGGTCATCAGCACTTGTTTTGCCTTCGTGCCCCAAGAGATGCTGAGGGGGATAGGGATCTGCTCTGGAACTGTCCAGGCTGCTGACATCACCCTCAGTGCTCAGGCTCAGGGTAACTGCCAGCGTTACAGTTCCGTGATCTCCCAGTGAAGGCTCCTTGGGCTCGAGGCTCAACTCTGGGCTGCTGTCCAGCTCTCTGCTTTGTTCCATGTCCATTCCTTCTCCCCCTGTCTGTAGCAGAGTTGTGTAAGCTGCAGAACAGCAAAAGAGCAGATCAGCCGCTGGGCACAAACACAGGCTCGGAGGCTACCCCGAGCAGCAGGAGCTCATCTCGAGGCCAGGGAGCACAAGAGCAGAGTGGGGGCTGTGTTGTGGGGAGGAGAAGAGCCCTTCAGTCCATGCCATTATCCCCTCGGGGCTGAGCAGAGAGCTGCTTCCTTCCTGGGGTCTCCTGGGGCTCTGGGACTGTGCTGTGGGGAACCTGGGGCTGCGGCAGCGGGAGAAGCGAGCTGCCCGGGGCCCTCGCAAACCCGGCTGTATCTGTTTGCAGAAGTGCGGCCTGGCCCTGCTGTGGACAGGATGTGCTGTGCCCTGTGCCCAGCTAGAGCAGGACGGTGCTTTGCTCCGCCTGCACAGGCCAACCAGGGCATGACGGTGCTTGGTGTTCACCCTGCAGAGCACACCAGGGGCCCTGCCCTTTGTCCTGCACTTGGCAGTGGGGTGGCCCAGAAACCAGGCTGTCAGGGGAATTGGGGAGGTTTGTGAGCAGACCTTGCCTTCCAGCAGCAGGGAAGGGCACGGGGCATCCCTGCTTTCCTTGCCTGGGGGCATGGCATGGGTAGGGAATTTGCACGTTTATGTGCCCAGTGAGCTCTTCCTTCTGCAGACAGTACGTGACACACAAGATCGGTGCAATCACCGGCAACTTTCCATCCCAAGGTGTTCTGTCCAAGGCCTGTGCTCCAAGGGGAGATCAGCACCCCCCCCCCCCCCCCCCAGCACGGGGCAGTGCTGCAGCATCTCCCCAGGCTCAAGAGAAGTGGCAGACTTGAGCTCCCCCCAGCCCCTCCGGACACCCACCGCACTGCGGGGCGCTGGCGCTGCACAGCTTCTGGCACAGGAACTGGATGGTCCTGCAGGGGCTCTCGGGCCGGGGGCGCAGGCACAGGCAGCAGGCCGCCTCCTTGGGCACTTGCCTGAGGACAAGAGGGGATTAGTGCAGGAACACCTGGCCACCCAGTCCATGGCTCGGGGCCCAACTCAGGGAACACACGGACACCATGCACGGGGGTTGTGCTTCACTGTGTGCCACAGCTCTGGCAAAGGCCCCTGACTCCCCGTGCAAAACATTTAAAAGGGAGCTTTATCCTGGAAAGTAGAACTGCTCCCAAAATACCACGTGGCACTGAAATGCACCCGCCTGGAGTTCCAACTCCCCTTTGGGAAACCTGCAGCAAGTCACCCGAAAGGTGAAATTCTGCCTCAGAGCTGCAGGTGAGTTTTGGCACGTTCCCAGAAGGAAACAGCAACTCTTGAGCTCACTGGGCTTCTTCTGCTTTTGCGGCACTCGGATTTGTTTCCCTAGCAGAGCCCTTTGCCCAGCACTCGGGGCCTGCTGGCGGCTGGGGCTCAGTCCCACACACTCACAGGGTTTCCAAGCTCACTGTGGTCTGCAGCAGCTGCAGCAGCGTCTGCGGGGTCACTTGGGTGGCACTCAGGTCTCTGCAAGCATTGGAAAGAGCTCATGCAGTTCTGCGGTGACACTGCCAGGACTCTGCTCTGGGAGCAAGCCCAGGGCCCTGACGATGGTGGTGCTGTCGGCAGAGGCATCGACTTTGGCCTGCTCCAAGAGAAGCCATTCCGGAGCCCGGCTTCCCTCTGCCTTGCCCTGCTCCAAAGCAGCCCGTTGCAATCACGAGGGCAGTCCTGCAGCTCTCGTATCAGACAGATGCCACCAGAAAGGACAGCCCTTCTCCCGACCCTCCTGCTGCTCTCCCCCGAGGGCAGCTGAGCCCCTGAAGGAGGCAGGAGCCTGGAGCTGCTGGCAGGAGTGCAGTTGATTGCCAGAGCCCTGCGGCCACTCCACGGCCCCAGACCTGGGACGGCTCTCATGGCTGAAAGGTTGCGTCCCAGTTCCCGGGTTGCCTTGCAGCTGGGGACACAGCAGCACTGCCTGGCCTTTGCCTTGCTCTGCTGGAGCCGGGGCACTTGTGTCTCCAGCAGACTCAGGCTGGCCAAGAGGGACATTTGCTCCTGCACCTGTGCTGCTTTCCTGAGAACAGGGCACTCGAGAGAGACACAGCTCTCTGTGCATCTGCTCCAAATCAGCCAGTACTTACAGAGAGCTCACTGAGGGCAGCTGGAAGAAGGCAGCGTCAGCAATGACAGCCAGCGGGTTGTGGCTGAGGATCCTGAGAAACAGCAGAGCTCTGTCAGGGCCGATGGCAAGGATGCGAGCTGGCTGTGCCGGGCACCAGGGCACGGCCTGGCCGCATTCAAGGAAGCCTTGCAGGAGATGAGCAGGCCAGGGGAAAGGGCCTTTGCAGCCGCACACTCCTGGTGCTCCCTGGCTGACAGCCACAGTCGCAATCAGGACTTGCCCGAGGGCAAATCTGCTCTTGCCCACACACCCTGCGGAGACCCCGCAGAGACTGGCCCTGCCGTGCCTTTAGCCCTGGTGCCACTTACAGCTCCTGGAGGAACTGCATCCCGTGCCAGGCCTGGAAAGCGCCGCTGCGGATCTGTGTGAGGCCGTTCCCGGAGAGATTTCTGGGGAAAGACGAGGTCACGCAAAGGAATCGGGCCTGCCCTACAGAAAGGGGGGGCAAAGCGGCATCCCTTTGCAGGAAAGGTGCAAACCCAAGGTGGAAGAGGGCGGCCCCTGCTGCTTTCTCAGTGTTTGTAGCCTGCCCAGGAGGGCAAGTGAAGGGCACACGTGCTGACTCTATTTCTGTTCCAGGATGCAGCCGAGGCTGCAAGAACTGGCTGCTCTGATGGCTGTGTGTGGACAAGCCCGCTGGGGCCTGTCCCTTGGCGTGGCCACCCAGCCATCGGCATCGACCTCTGCAGCTCAGCTGGGCTCTGGGCAGGGCAGATCTAGGGACTGCGGGCAAAAGAACAGGAGCATTTTCCTACGCAGGAAGGGTGCCCAATGCAAAGACGGAGCGAAAAACACCAGAAAGAAACTTGACCACTCACAGAAACTTCAGGAAAGGCAGTGGCTCAAAAGCCTGTTCCTCAATGGACAGGATCTGGTTGCAGGACAAATCCCTGTTCCAGTTACAACAACAAACGTCACTTCCAGTGGCCCTGTTGCTCCCACTCGCCTCTGCAGCCTGGATCCCAGGAGGGACAACGGCCACGTGCCCGTGGCTGGGCTGAGCAGCAGGGGCCCAGGGAGGGGCAGGCAGGAGCCCCCCGCCGTGGGCAAGGCACGGTGCTTACAGGCGCTTCAGCAGGAACAGCCCCTCCAGGGAATGGCTCTTCAGTGTCCGCAGCTCATTGTCCCTGAGCACTCTGCAAGGGGACACAGGGATACTGTGACAGCGGGCACTGGCCAGCAGCAAATGGCATTGGCATGGGAAAATCTCCTGCAGCAGCTAGACTGAAGCATCTCTTTGGGTCACTGCAGGGATGGTCTCCTTGCAGAGCAGAAAGGAGCTTTGAATTCCAACGGGAGCGGGTGCTGTGGGGGGCTGCGGCCCCATCCCCAGACCAAAGGATGGGAAATCCACAGACTCCTGACTTTTGAAATGCTGCAGGCCACTTACAAGGTCTCGGTCCATGGGTAGTCCTTCCAGGATTCTTTTCCAACAGCAGCAATAGAGTTGCCAGTGAAATCCCTGCAAAGAGACGAAGACCTGGTCCCCCCTCAGGAAAACCCATTTCCCTGCCGTTCAGCTGCTGAGCTGGAACTGGCCTTTGCCTGGAGAAGGCACAGCGTGCCCAGCCTGGCTTCCCCCTGATGCTGAGCTCAGGCCCCCAAACCCGCCCTGTCTCCGGCCAGGGAGTCCCCCGGGTGCCCCAGGTGGTGGGGTTTGCAGAGGCAGCGAGCCGAGGAGGGGCAGCTGCGGGGCTCTGTGGGGCCGCGGGACTCACAGGACGGCCAGGGCTCGGCGGCGGCTGGCCGGGGGCACGGTGGCCAGGCCGGCGTGGCCGCAGTTCAGCCGCCCACGGCCTGGGCAGCGGCAGGGCTCTGGGCAGAGCTCCTTGGCCGCTGCCGGGGAGGGGGCCACTGCCAGCAGCAGGGCCAGCAGGAGCAGAGCGCGCACGAGACGCGTCACCAGGTCCATGGCGATGCAGGACTGGCTGCAGTCACCTGGGACGAGGGCCTGAGGCGCAGCTGTGCCAGCTCCCGCGTCACAGTGCCGCTGCCAACCTCACAGTGCTCCTTCCCACGTCACTGTCACTGTCACGCTTGCCTCACCCTCGTGCTGCTTGACACCCGAGCTCTCAGCAAACCGCAGTTCAGGCCAGGCTGTCACCAAATGACTCTGTCTCAGAGCCGTCCATCTGCAGAGTCACGCAACGGATGGGCTTGGAAGGGGCCATAAGGCCCATCCCGTGCCACCCCTGCCATGCACAGGGACACCTTCCCCTATGCCAGGGTGCCGCAAGGCCCAGTGTGCAACCTGGCCTTGGACACTGCCAGGGATCCAGGGGCAGCCACAGCTGCTCTGGGCACCCTGTGCCAGGGCCTGCCCACCCTCACAGGGAAGGATTTCTCCTGAATACACACGATCCAAGCCTGCCCTGTGTCACTGTGCAGCCATTCCCATTTGCATTGGCTTTGCGTGGCCAGCTTTTGCCGTGGCTTTGGGGCTGCAGGTGCTGTTGAAATTTCTTTGGCTTCTCATTATGCTGCTCTGATGTTGTTGGTGATAAACGTGCTTAATATCCCCAAGTTCCATCTGTTGTGTCCGTGACCGTGACCGGGGAGGGATCTCTCCCTCTCTTTCTGTAAACTCATGAGCCTTTTGCTGTCTTTCCTCTGCTCTCCACTTGCGCAGAGCACGGACAGCGCCTTTGGTGGGCAGCCGGCATGCAGGCAGGGCCGAGGCGCGGCCGGCGCTGGCAGAGCGCGGCGAGCTTCCCGAAAGCCGGGCAATGTCGGGATGGCCGCGGGCAGAGCCCTGAGGGAGCCGCGGCGGCAATGGCGGGAAGCGCCGGGAGCCTGAGGGGCGGCAGCTCCGCCTGAGCGCGCCGGCCCCGGCAGCGAGCGCCGTGCAAAGGGAGCCGCGGGCAGCTTTGGCAAGGCCGGCAGGGCCCCGCCAGCAGCGCCCGGAGAGGCGCCCCGGCCCGGCCGGGAAGCGCGGCCGCTCCGCCGCACAGGCAGCTCCGGCTCCGGGCAGCGGCACCGGCAGCGGCCGCCCCGGCCTGAGGGGAAACGCGCGGGCCAACAGCTCGCGCCGGGGCGGCTCCGGCAGCGCTTGGGGCAGGGCGGCCTCCAGTGCCGGGCACAGAGTCACGGAGCCTCAGAGGCACTGGAGACGGAAAACACCTCCGCCTTCAGCGACGCCGTCCCGTGCCCCATGCCCACCTTGGCAGCCCGGCCAGAGCACTCGCTGCCACCTCCAGCCCCTCCTTGCACCCCTCCAGGCACGAGGAGTCCACCACCTCCTTGGGCAGCCCCTTCCAAGGCCTGACCACCCTTTCCATGAAGAAATGCTTCCCTGACCTCGGTGTTTCCTGTCTTACACGCGCTGACACTGTTTTAAGCCATGCTGAGCCATATTAGGCACAGGTGCCTTTCACGCCTGTCCATTAATGCTCCTTGAGAAGCTGATTCTGCTGCATGACAGCAGCCCTTCTGTCTTGGGAGGTACAACAGTGCAGCCATCAGCCTGGGAGGCAGGCGGGTGTGAGGGAGGGCAAAGGAAAGGAGGAGGAGGCGGCAAAAACCTCAGGGGTGCAGAGGGGACAATGCCGCTTGTGCAGCTCCAAGCCAGCACCACGGGAACGCCGGTGCCGTGGCCTCTGCAGGAGGACCCCGGCCATTCCCCTTGCCACCCACCAGCCAGAGCCCTTGTGCTCACAGGAGACATTTGGAACCCCAAAGCGTTGACTCTGGCAAGCGACAGGGGCCTTGGGATGTTTTAGAAGCACCGCTGCCAAGCCTCTTACTTTGATAGCCAAAGAGCTATCCGGGAAGGCCTCGTTGGAATGGGAAAACTCTACAGGGAGTGCTGGAGGCAGGCACTGCCACTGGGGCTGGCAGAAAGAACACCTGGGTGAGCTAGGAGCAGGTGCATGCTCTGCTCAGCCCAGGGGCAGAGCTGCAGGGGGAAGTGGAAAGATAAGGAGTGTCAGGGAGCAGGAGAGGGACTGCTGGAGCCACTCTGAAGCAGCCGTTGGACAAATGGCCCAGACAGACACATCCCAAGAAGCCGAGGATGCCCAAGGGTGTGGCCAGAAGGCAGAAGGAGAGCACCCAAAAGACAGGAAGAATGGAAAGAGGTGCCTGCTGGGGGCAGCAGGGGAATCCCCTCCTGGCCCGTCTCACCTTGCCAGCTCCCTCTACACAACACGCGGCAGGCTCTGGGCCTCTGGGGCTGGGGCACTCGCGCTGTGGACAAGCTCCATGCAGGCTGGAGCGGCTGCCCAGGGGGAGTCAGTCAGGCCACGCTGTTTGAGAGGCTCCCCTGGGACCTTGTCCTGAGGGGCAGAGGAGGCCAGGGAGGCTGGGCATTGTGCAGGGAGAAATCCTTGAAGGCACAGGCAGGAACAGGCCGTGCCCGTGTGCCCAAAGACGAGCTGGTGGGGAAGCAGAGCGGCTGAGCAGGGAGCTTTGCCTGGGACTCAGGGAAAACACAGAACTTTCGGCTTTGGAAGAAGGGCAGCACCACAGGAGGATGGCGAGGGTGTCCTTGGCACATGCAGGGAGAAAGGGAGAAAAGCACAGGCCCCACTGGAACTGAGTTTGGCCACTTGCGTACGGGAGAACAGAAACTGCTTCTACAAATAACATCAGCAACACCAGGAGGAACGAGGACAAACTTGGTTTTTATTGAATGCAGGGGGAAACAATGCCACAAGAGATGAGGAAAACCCTGGGACACTGATGCCTCCTCTGGGTGTCCCGAGCTGGTGCTTGCCTGCAGCACCCTCCGGCCTTCCTCAGCGGGGACAGCAAGAAAATAACAGTCAGGGAAAAAGCATCCAAGGAAATAACAACAGCCAGGGAAACAGCATGCAAGGAGAGCCTCAGCTAAAATGGGAGGTGAAGAATTGCTGGCATCCCATTAACTTCTTGAAAGTCTTCCCCCTTAGGTCTTCACACTGCGTCTCTTCCTGGGATGCTTATCTCTGGGATTCATAGGCATCCCTGATGCGTTGAATCCACGGCAATTCAGACTTCGCGAACAGGGAGCAGCACTCGGAAGCACCTTGAACGGCTGGGGAACAGGGGAAAAACTCGGAGGAGCTCTCTGCCCTTTCCTGCTCTACATTCTGTGCCTCCTTGTTATCCTTCCTCCAACACTGTGGCAGTTTTACACAGAACCTGAAAAAATCAGAAGGGGAAAACAGGGATAAAAAGAGAAGGGGGCTGGTGAAGGAGGCTGTTGGCAACAGGGCATGCCTGTGCTCTGCCCTGTCTGGGAAGCAGCTGCTGGAGGAGTTGGGAAGGGGCCTTTCCAATGCTGCAAAGCAATGGGGTGAGCGAGGTGAATGGGGACAAAAACGCTTCTGCACATCCCATGCCCAGAGGGCCCTGCTCCCGCTCCGTAAGCAGGGAGGTTTGCCCAGGGAGGGCTGCAGCAGGTGCCAGGACGTGTCCCTGCTCGGGGCTGTGTCAGCAGAGCCCAAGGAAGATGGGGAAGCCTCAGCAGGGATGTCAGTGGCAATCCAGGGAAGGAGCACTGCATGGAAAAGGCAAGTGGAGAGGATGGGAGCGAGTTCTTCACCAGCCACTGTGGGGAGGGAGCGGGGAAAAACAGGGCAGAGCCATCAGCAGAGGAGACTGTTCTGGGAACACAGAGGTAGCGCTCGTGCTCACAGAAATTTGGGAGCGCCCCGGGGCCCAAGACATCCATGCCAGCGCCGGCGTGGCAAGGGCTGGTCGGGCTGGGAGCCTCTGGCCGCGCCCAGCGCTGCCGCTCAGGAGCCGCTTTCCCGGGGCTCCCCCAAACGCGACGTGTTGGAAGCACAGCCGGAGGAGTCCTGGGCAGCAGCGGCACCTGCGCGGCTGCGGGGCTCCAGGAGGAGCTGCTCAGCACGGGAAAGACTCTTGGTGGCACAGCAGTGGCGTGGGCAGGGAGCAGTTACCTTCTCAGCCGCAATTGCCTGGTGTGGCAGGGTGGGGAGTCGAGTTCACAACGTCGGGAGCGCTTCTGGGGAAGGAAAAGGGCAGATTTGCAAGATCAGTTTTCCTGTAATAGTCTGCCAAACAGGAGAGGGCGAAAGCTCTCACTGCTGTGTGGCTGAAGGCAGGAGAGCAAAGCAAAGCTGGGGAGAGCTGGCACAGAAGGCAGGACAAGCTTCCCCCAGGCAGGCTGGACCCTGCTGAGCTGGGTGCTGTGCATGCTGCCACAAGCTCCAGACATGGAAAAACATGTCCTGTGGTGCCCAGCACGGGCAGGGGCATCTGCAGTGGCACATGGGGCTCGTCACCTGGGCACTCCAGCTACAAGACAGACAGCTGTGTTTCAAAGAAGACACTGGCTTACGTGGAAGACACACTTCAGTATCAGCAAAACGAAGACGAAGAAAACCAGCAACACCACAAACGTGACCACGTACACCACAACTTCTAGTTTGTGCTGTGAGGAAAGGAAGGAAGATCCCGGGGGTCAGAGGATTGCTGCCTCCCTTCTCCTTTGCCCAGAAGGAGACGTGCAGCAGGGCCCAGCAGCTCTCCTACCTTCCCTGTGAGTCCCTTGCCCTTCCCCAAGGCCATGCGAATGATCATGTTCTCCTGCTGACGACACTGGGCCATGGGATCATAGGCTCCCTTGTTCTCTTGCCTCTCACGCAGCAGCTTTAGAAGCAGCCTGGTCTTCAAGACCATCTTGGCACAGGCCTGTTTGAGCTGGGGCAGGCTGCAGTCCCTCCTCAGGGCTCGCTCCACGTGGCTCGTAAACGCCTGCAGGCCTTTGTGTGCCTCCAGCAGCGGCCGGTGATGATCAGCATTGCTTCCCAGGTCATTTGGAGCTGGCGCAAGGCGTGGACTTCGGGGGCTCACGCGTTTATGGAGGAGCATGGAGTCTTCCTCCTCTGTGGTGTCAGGCATGATCAGGAGGTGCCCGCCTGTAGAGGAATGCTTCCCTTCAGCCGTGGCTCCTCCTCTGCTGCTCGCAGCGGAGCGCCTCTGAACCAACGGGTCTGAGAGAAAATCCAGGTTCCTGTTTAGACCCTGCTTAGATGTGGACCTTTGCTCCACTGTCACAGGCCTCCAAACCTGGTAGAAAAGCGGATTATGCCCAACCCCAAACTGGCTGTCCTTCTTCTGGTGCCATTTGTGTGTCCTGACATCGTACTTCCTTGGAGCTGGATCTTCCTCCTCATCTCTGTGTTGTCCAGAGACGGAGGCATAGTCACCGCGTTTTAATCCACCAGCTCCAGCTGAAGGCTTTAATCCCTGCCAGTACAAACGGGACTCCTTCTTCTCTTGATGCCAGCTTGAGGGTTTCTTTTCCACCACCATGCTTTGGGCAGTCTTGAAGCTTTCGGCCTTGTGCAGCTTCTTCCTGACCTTGGCCCTCAGGTCATCAGCACTTGTTTTGCCTTCGTGCCCCAAGAGATGCTGAGGGGGATAGGCATCTGCTCTGGAACTGTCCAGGCTGCTGACATCACCCTCAGCGCTCAGGCTCAGGGTAACTGCCAGCGTTACAGTTCCGTGATCTCCCAGTGAAGGCTCCTTGGGCTCGAGGCTCAACACTGGGCTGCTGTTCAGCTCTCTGCCTTGTTCCATGTCCACTCCTTCTCCCCATGTCTGTGGCAGAGTTGTGTAAGCTGCAGAACAGCAGAAGAGCAGATCAGGCACTGGGCACAAACACAGGCTCGGAGGCTACCCCAAGCAGCAGGAGCTCATCTCGAGGCCAGGGAGTACAAGAGCAGAGTCGGGGCTGTGTTGTGGGGAGGAGAAGAGCCCTTCAGTCCATGCCATTATCCCCTCGGGGCTGAGCAGAGAGCTGCTTCCTTCCTGGGGCACCAGAGCTCTGGGACTGTGCTGTGGGGAACCTGGGGCTGCGGCAGCGGGAGAAGCGAGCTGCCCGGGGCCCTCGCAAACCCGGACGTATCTGTTTGCAGAAGTGCGGCCTGGCCCTGCTGTGGACAGGATGTGCTGGGCCCTGTGCCCAGCTAGAGCAGGACGGTGCTTTGCTCCGCCTGCACAGGCCAACCAGGGCATGACGGTGCTTGGTGTTCACCCTGCAGAGCACACCAGGGGCCCTGCCCTTTGTCCTGCACTTGGCAGTGGGGTGGCCCAGAAACCAGGCTGTCAGGGGAATTGGGGAGGTTTGTGAGCAGACCTTGCCTTCCAGCAGCAGGGAAGGGCACGGGGCATCCCTGCTTTCCTTGCCTGGGGGCAAGGCGTGGGTAGGGAATTTGCACGTTTATGGGCCCAGTGAGCCCTTCCTTCTGCAGACAGTACGTGACACACAAGATCGGTGCAATCACCGGCAACTTTCCATCCCAAGGTGTTCTGTCCAATGCCTGTGCTCCAAGGGGAGATCAGCACCCCCCAGCACGGGGCAGTGCTGCAGCATCTCCCCAGGCTCAAGAGAAGTGGCAGACTTGAGCTCCCCCCAGCCCCTCCGGACACCCACCGCACTGCGGGGCGCTGGCGCTGCACAGCTTCTGGCACAGGAACTGGATGGTCCTGCAGGGGCTCTCGGGCCGGGGGCGCAGGCACAGGCAGCAGGCCGCCTCCTTGGGCACTTGCCTGAGGACAAGAGGGGATTATTGCAGGAACACCTGGCCACCCAGTCCATGGCTCGCAGCCCAACTCAGGGAACACACCGACACCACGCACGGGGGTTGTGCTTCACTGTGTGCCACAGCTCTGGCAAAGGCCCCTGACTCCCCGTGCAAAACATTTAAAAGGGAGCTTTATCCTGGAAAGTAGAACTGCTCCCAAAATACCACGTGGCACTGAAATGCACCCGCCTGGAGTTCCAACTCCCCTTTGGGAAACCTGCAGCAAGTCACCCGAAAGGTGAAATTCTGCCTCAGAGCTGCAGGTGAGTTTTGGCACGTTCCCAGAAGGAAACAGCAACTCTTGAGCTCACTGGGCTTCTTCTGCTTTTGCGGCACTCGGATTTCTTTCCCTAGCAGAGCCCTTGGCCCAGCACTCAGGGCCTGCTGGCGGCTGGGGCTCAGTCCCACGCACTCACAGGGTTTCCAAGCTCACTGTGGTCTGCAGCAGCTGCAGCAGCGTCTGCGGGGTCACTTGGGTGGCACTCAGGTCTCTGCAAGCATTGGAAAGAGCTCATGCAGTTCTGCGGTGACACTGCCAGGACTCTGCTCTGGGAGCAAGCCCAGGGCCCTGACGATGGTGGTGCTGTTGGCAGAGGCATCGACTTTGGCCTGCTCCAAGAGAAGCCATTCCGGAGCCCGGCTTCCCTCTGCCTTGCCCTGCTCCAAAGCAGCCCGTTGCAATCACGAGGGCAATCCTGCAGCTCTCGTGGCAGACAGGTGCCACCAGAAAGGATTGCCCTTCTCCCGACCCTCCTGCTGCTCTCCCCCGAGGGCAGCTGAGTCCCTGAAGGAGGCAGGAGCCTGGAGCTGCTGGCAGGAGTGCAGTTGATTGCCAGAGCCCTGCGGCCACTCCACGGCCCCAGAGCTGGGAGGGCTCTCATCGCTGAACGGTTGCGTCCCAGTTCCCGGGTTGCTTTGCAGCTGGGGACACAGCAGCACTGCCTGGCCTTTGCCTTGCTCTGCTGGAGCCGGGGCACTTGTGTCTCCAGCAGACTCAGGCTGGCCAAGAGGGACATTTGCTCCTGCACCTGTGCTGCTTTCCTGAGAACAGGGCACTCGAGAGAGACACAGCTCTCTGTGCATCTGCTCCAAATCAGCCAGTACTTACAGAGAGCTCACTGAGGGCAGCTGGAAGAAGGCAGCGTCAGCAATGACAGCCAGCGGGTTGTGGCTGAGGATCCTGAGAAACAGCAGAGCTCTGTCAGGGCCGATGGCAAGGATGCGAGCTGGCTGTGCCGGGCACCAGGGCACGGCCTGGCCGCATTCAAGGAAGCCTTGCAGGAGATGAGCAGGCCAGGGGAAAGGGCCTTTGCAGCCGCACACTCCTGGTGCTCCCTGGCTGACAGCCACAGTCGCAATCAGGACTTGCCCGAGGGCAAATCTGCTCTTGCCCAGGGACCCTGCGGAGGCCCCGCAGAGACTGGCCCTGCCGTGCCTTTAGCCCTGGTGCCACTTACAGCTCCTGGAGGAACTGCATCCCGTGCCAGGCCTGGAAAGCGCCGCTGCGGATCTGTGTGAGGCCATTCCCGGAGAGATTTCTGGGGAAAGACGAGGTCACGCAAAGGAATCGGGCCTGCCCTACAGAAAGGGGGGGCAAAGCGGCATCCCTTTGCAGGAAAGGTGCAAACCCAAGGTGGAAGAGGGCGGCGCCTGCTGCTTTCTCAGTGTTTGTAGCCTGCCCAGGAGGGCAAGTGAAGGGCACACGTGCTGACTCTATTTCTGTTCCAGGATGCAGCCGAGGCTGCAAGAACTGGCTGCTCTGATGGCTGTGTGTGGACAAGCCCGCTGGGGCCTGTCCCTTGGCGTGGCCGCCCAGCCATCGGCATCGAGCTCTGCAGCTCAGCTGGGCTCTGGGCAGGGCAGATCTAGGGAGTGCGGGGAAAAGAACAGGAGCATTTTCCTACGCAGGAAGGGTGCCCAATGCAAAGACGGAGCGAAAAACACCAGAAAGAAACTTGACCACTCACAGAAACTTCAGGAAAGGCAGTGGCTCAAAAGCCCGTTCCTCAATGGACAGGATCTCGTTGCAGGACAAATCCCTGTTCCAGTTACAACAACAAACGTCACTTCCACTGGCCCTGTTGCTCCCACTCGCCTCTGCAGCCTGGATCCCAGGAGGGACAACGGCCACGTGCCCGTGGCGGGGCTGAGCAGCAGGGGCCCAGGGAGGGGCAGGCAGGAGCCCCCCGCCGTGGGCAAGGCACGGTGCTTACAGGCGCTTCAGCAGGAACAGCCCCTCCAGGGAATGGCTCTTCAGTGTCCGCAGCTCATTGTCCCTGAGCACTCTGCAAGGGGACACAGGGATACTGTGACAGCGGGCACTGGCCAGCAGCAAATGGCATTGGCATGGGAAAATCTCCTGCAGCAGCTAGACTGAAGCATCTCTTTGGGTCACTGCAGGGATGGTCTCCTTGCAGAGCAGAAAGGAGCTTTGAATTCCAACGGGAGCGGGTGCTGTGGGGGGCTGCGGCCCCATCCCCAGACCAAAGGATGGGAAATCCACAGACTCCTGACTTTTGAAATGCTGCAGGCCACTTACAAGGTCTCGGTCCACGGGTAGTCCTTCCAGGCTTCTTTTCCAACAGCAGCAATGGAGTTGCCAGTGAAATCTCTGCAAAGAGACGAAGACCTGGTCCCCCCTCAGCAAAACCCATTTCCCTGCCGTTCAGCTGCTGAGCTGGAACTGGCCTTTGCCTGGAGAAGGCACAGCGTGCCCAGCCTGGCTTCCCCCTGATGCTGAGCTCAGGCCCCCAAACCCGCCCTGTCTCCGGCCAGGGAGTCCCCCGGGTGCCCCAGGTGGTGGGGTTTGCAGACGCAGCGAGCCGAGGAGGGGCAGCTGCGGGGCTCTGTGGGGCCGCGGGACTCACAGGACGGCCAGGGCTCGGCGGCGGCTGGCCGGGGGCACGGTGGCCAGGCCGGCGTGGCCGCAGTTCAGCCGCCCACGGCCTGGGCAGCGGCAGGGCTCTGGGCAGAGCTCCTTGGCCGCTGCCGGGGAGGGGGCCACTGCCAGCAGCAGGGCCAGCAGGAGCAGAGCGCGCACGAGACGCGTCACCAGGTCCATGGCGAGGCAGGACTGGCTGCAGTCACCTGGGACGCGGGCCTGAGGCGCAGCTGTGCCAGCTCCCGCGTCACAGTGGCGCTGCCAACCTCACAGTGCTCCTTCCCACGTCACTGTAACTGTCACGCTTGCCTCACCCTCGTGCTGCTTGGCACCCGAGCTCTCAGCAAACCGCAGCTCAGGCCAGGCTGTCACCAAATGACTCTGTCTCAGAGCCGTCAAACTGCAGAGTCACGGAACGGATGGGCTTGGAAGGGGCCATAAGGCCCATCCCGTGCCACCCCTGCCATGCACAGGGACACCTTCCCCTATGCCAGGGTGCCGCAAGGCCCAGTGTGCAACCTGGCCTTGGACACTGCCAGGGATCCAGGGGCAGCCACAGCTGCTCTGGGCACCCTGTGCCAGGGCCTGCCCACCCTCACAGGGAAGGATTTCTCCTGAATACACACGATCCAAGCCTGCCCTGTGTCACTGTGCAGCCATTCCCATTTGCATTGGGTTTGCGTGGCCAGCTTTTGCCGTGGCTTTGGGGCTGCAGGTGCTGTTGAAATTTCTTTGGCTTCTCATTATGCTGCTCTGATGTTGTTGGTGATAAACGTGCTTAATATCCCCAAGTTCCATCTGTTGTGTCCGTGACCGTGACCGGGGAGGGATCTCTCCCTCTCTTTCTGTAAACTCATGAGCCTTTTGCTGTCTTTCCTCTGCTCTCCACTTGCGCAGAGCACGGACAGCGCCTTTGGTGGGCAGCCGGCATGCAGGCAGGGCCGAGGCGCGGCCGGCGCTGGCAGAGCGCGGCGAGCTTCCCGAAAGCCGGGCAATGTCGGGATGGCCGCGGGCAGAGCGTGAGGGAGCCGCGGCGGCAATGGCGGGAAGCGCCGGGAGCCTGAGGGGCGGCAGCTCCGCCTGAGCGCGCCGGCCCCGGCAGCGAGCGCCGTGCAAAGGGAGCCGCGGGCAGCTTTGGCAAGGCCGGCAGGGCCCCGCCAGCAGCGCCCGGAGAGGCGCCCCGGCCCGGCCGGGAAGCGCGGCCGCTCCGCCGCACAGGCAGCTCCGGCTCCGGGCAGCGGCACCGGCAGCGGCCGCCCCGGCCTGAGGGGAAACGCGCGGGCCAACAGCTCGCGCCGGGGCGGCTCCGGCAGCGCTTGGGGCAGGGCGGCCTCCAGTGCCGGGCACAGAGTCACGGAGCCTCAGAGGCACTGGAGACGGAAAACACCTCCGCCTTCAGCGACGCCGTCCCGTGCCCCATGCCCACCTTGGCAGCCCGGCCAGAGCACTCGCTGCCACCTCCAGCCCCTCCTTGCACCCCTCCAGGCACGAGGAGTCCACCACCTCCTTGGGCAGCCCCTTCCAAGGCCTGACCACCCTTTCCATGAAGAAATGCTTCCCTGACCTCGGTGTTTCCTGTCTTACACGCGCTGACACTGTTTTAAGCCATGCTGAGCCATATTAGGCACAGGTGCCTTTCATGCCTGTCCATTAATGCTCCTTGAGAAGCTGATTCTGCTGCATGACAGCAGCCCTTCTGTCTTGGGAGGTACAACAGTGCAGCCATCAGCCTGGGAGGCAGGCGGGTGTGAGGGAGGGCAAAGGAAAGGAGGAGGAGGCGGCAAAAACCTCAGGGGTGCAGAGGGGACAATGCCGCTTGTGCAGCTCCCAGCCAAACCCACGGGGATGCCGGTGCCGCGGCCTCTGCAGGAGGACCCCGGCCATCCCCCTTGCCACCCACCAGCCAGAGCCCTTGTGCTCACAGGAGACATTTGGAACCCCAAAGCGTTGACTCTGGAAAGCGACAGGGGCCTTGGGATGTTTTAGAAGCACCGCTGCCAAGCCTCTTACTTTGATAGCCAAAGAGCTATCCGGGAAGGCCTCGTTGGAATGGGAAAACTCTACAGGGAGTGCTGGAGGCAGGCACTGCCACTGGGGCTGGCAGAAAGAACACCTGGGTGAGCTAGGAGCAGGTGCATGCTCTGCTCAGCCCAGTGGCAGAGCTGCAGGGGGAAGTGGAAAGATAAGGAGTGTCAGGGAGCGGGAGAGGGACTGCTGGAGCCACTCTGAAGCAGCCGTTGGACAAATGGCCCAGACAGACACATCCCAAGAAGCCGAGGATGCCCAAGGGTGTGGCCAGAAGGCAGAAGGAGAGCACCCAAAAGACAGGAAGAATGGAAAGAGGTCCCTGCTGGGGGCGGCAGGGGAATCCCCTCCTGGCCCGTCTCACCTTGCCAGCTCCCTCTACACAACACGCGGCAGGCTCTGGGCCTCTGGGGCTGGGGCACTCGCGCTGTGGACAAGCTCCATGCAGGCTGGAGCGGCTGCCCAGGGGGAGTCAGTCAGGCCACGCTGTTTGAGAGGCTCCCTGGGGACCTTGTCCTGAGGGGCAGAGGAGGCCAGGGAGGCTGGGCATTGTGCAGGGAGAAATCCTTGAAGGCACAGGCAGGAACAGGCCGTGCCCGTGTGCCCAAAGACGAGCTGGTGGGGAAGCAGAGCGGCTGAGCAGGGAGCTTTGCCTGGGACTCAGGGAAAACACAGAACTTCCGGCTTTGGAAGAAGGGCAGCACCACAGGAGGATGGCGAGGGTGTCCTTGGCACATGCAGGGAGAAAGGGAGAAAAGCACAGGCCCCGCTGGAACTGAGTTTGGCCACTTGCGTACGGGAGAACAGAAACTGCTTCTACAAATAACATCAGCAACACAAGGAGGAACGAGGACAAACTTGGTTTTTATTGAATGCAGGGGGAAACAATGCCACAAGAGATGAGGAAAACCCTGGGACACTGATGCCTCCTCTGGGTGTCCCGAGCTGGTGCTTGCCTGCAGCACCCTCCGGCCTTCCTCAGCAGGGACAGCAAGAAAATAACAGTCAGGGAAGAAGCATGCAAGGAAATAACAACAGCCAGGGAAACAGCATGCAAGGAGAGCCTCAGCTAAAATGGGAGGTGAAGAATTGCTGGCATCCCATTAACTTCTTGAAAGTCTTCCCCCTTAGGTCTTCACACTGTGTCTCTTCCTGGGATGCTTATCTCTGGGATTCATAGGCATCCCTGATGCGTTGAATCCACGGCAATTCAGACTTCGTGAACAGGGAGCAGCACTCGGAAGCACCTTGAACAGCTGGGGAACAGGGGTAAAACTCGGAGGAGCTCTCTGCCCTTTCCTGCTCTACATTCTGTGCCTCCTTGTTATCCTTCCTCCAACACTGTGGCAGTTTTACACAGAACCTGAAAAAATCAGAAGGGGAAAACAGGGATAAAAAGAGAAGGGGGCTGGTGAAGGAGGCTGTTGGCAACACGGCATGCCTGTGCTCTGCCCTGTCTGGGAAGCAGCTGCTGGAGGAGTTGGGAAGGGGCCTTTCCAACGCTGCAAAGCAATGGGGTGAGCGAGGTGAATGGGGACAAAAAGGCTTCTGCACATCCCATCCCCAGAGGGCCCTGCTCCCGGTCCGTAAGCAGGGAGGTTTGCCCAGGGAGGGCTGCAGCAGGTGCCAGGACGTGTCCCTGCTCGGGGCTGTGTCAGCAGAGCCCAAGGAAGATGGGGAAGCCTCAGCAGGGATGTCAGTGGCAATCCAGGGAAGGAGCGCTGCATGCAAAATGCAAGTGGAGAGGATGGGAGCGAGTTCTTCACCAGCCACTGTGGGGAGGGAGCGGGGAAAAACAGGGCAGAGCCATCAGCAGAGGAGACTGTTCTGGGAACACAGAGGTAGTGCTCGTGCTCACAGAAATTTGGGAGCGCCCCGGGGCCCAAGACATCCATGCCAGCGCCGGCGTGGCAAGGGCTGGTCGGGCTGGGAGCCTCTGGCCGCGCCCAGCGCTGCCGCTCAGGAGCCGCTTTCCCGGGGCTCCCCCAAACGCGACGTGTTGGAAGCACAGCCGGAGGAGTCCTGGGCAGCAGCGGCACCTGCGCGGCTGCGGGGCTCCAGGAGGAGCTGCTCGGCACGGGAAAGACTCTTGGTGGCACAGCAGTGGCTTGGGCAGGGAGCAGTTACCTTCTCAGCCGCAATTGCCTCGTGTGGCAGGGTGGGGAGTCGAGTTCACAACGTCGGGAGCGCTTCTGGGGAAGGAAAAGGGCAGATTTGCAAGATCAGTTTTCCTGTAATAGTCTGCCAAACAGGAGAGGGCGAAAGCTCTCACTGCTGTGTGGCTGAAGGCAGGAGAGCAAAGCAAAGCTGGCAAGAGCTGGCACAGAAGGCAGGACAAGCTTCCCCCAGGCAGGCTGGACCCTGCTGAGCTGGGTGCTGTGCATGCTGCCACAAGCTCCAGACATGGAAAAACATGTCCTGTGGTGCCCAGCACGGGCAGGGGCATCTGCAGTGGCACGTGGGGCTGGTCACCTGGGCACTCCAGCTACAAGACAGACAGCTGTGTTTCAAAGAAGACACTGGCTTACGTGGAAGACACACTTCAGTATCAGCAAAACGAAGACGAAGAAAACCAGCAACACCACAAACGTGACCACGTACACCACAACTTCTAGTTTGTGCTGTGAGGAAAGGAAGGAAGATCCCGGGGGTCAGAGGATTGCTGCCTCCCTTCTCCTTTGCCCAGAAGGAGACGTGCAGCAGGGCCCAGCAGCTCTCCTACCTTCCCTGTGAGTCCCTTGCCCTTCCCCAAGGCCATGCGAATGATCATGTTCTCCTGCTGACGACACTGGGCCATGGGATCATAGGCTCCCTTGTTCTCTTGCCTCTCTCGCAGTAGCTTTAGAAGCAGCCTGGTCTTCAAGACCATCTTGGCACAGGCCTGTTTGAGCTGGGGCAGGCTGCAGTCCCTCCTCAGGGCTCGCTCCACGTGGCTCGTGAACGCCTGCAGGCCTTTGTGTGCCTCCAGCAGCGGCCGGTGATGATCAGCATTGCTTCCCAGGTCATTTGGAGCTGGCGCAAGGCGTGGACTTCGGGGGCTCACGCGTTTATGGAGGAGCATGGAGTCTTCCTCCTCTGTGGTGTCAGGCATGATCAGGAGGTGCCCGCCTGTAGAGGAATGCTTCCCTTCAGCCGTGGCTCCTCCTCTGCTGCTCGCAGCGGAGCGCCTCTGAACCAACGGGTCAGAGAGAAAATCCAGGTTCCTGTTTAGACCCTGCTTAGATGTGGACCTTTGCTCCACTGTCACAGGCCTCCAAACCTGGTGGAAAAGCGGATTATGCCCAACCCCAAACTGGCTGTCCTTCTTCTGGTGCCATTTGTGTGTCCTGACGTCGTACTTCCTTGGAGCTGGATCTTCCTCCTCATCTCTGTGTTGTCCAGAGACGGAGGCATAGTCACCGCGCTTTAATCCACCAGCTCCAGCTGAAGGCATTAATCCCTGCCAGTACAAACGCGACTCCTTCTTCTCTTGATGCCAGCTTGAGGGCTTCTTTTCCACCACCATGCTTTTGGCAGTCTTGACGCTTTCAGCCTTGTGCAGCTTCTTCCTGACCTTGGCCCTCAGGTCATCAGCACTTGTTTTGCCTTCGTGCCCCAAGAGATGCTGAGGGGGATAGGCATCTGCTCTGGAACTGTCCAGGCTGCTGACATCACCCTCAGTGCTCAGGCTCAGGGTAACTGCCAGCGTTACAGTTCCGTGATCTCCCAGTGAAGGCTCCTTGGGCTCGAGGCTCAACACTGGGCTGCTGTTCAGCTCTCTGCCTTGTTCCATGTCCACTCCTTCTCCCCGTGTCTGTAGCAGAGTTGTGTAAGCTGCAGAACAGCAAAAGAGCAGATCAGCCGCTGAGCACAAACACAGGCTCGGAGGCTACCCCAAGCAGCAGGAGCTCATCTCAAGGCCAGGGAGCCCAAGAGCAGAGTGGGGGCTGTGTTCTGTGGGGAGGAGAAGAGCCCTTCAGTCCATGCCATTATCCCCTCGGGGCTGAGCAGAGAGCTGCTTCCTTCCTGGGGTCTCCTGGGGCTCTGGGACTGTGCTGTGGGGAACCTGGGGCTGCGGCAGCGGGAGAAGCGAGCTGCCCGGGGCCCTCGCAAACCCGGCCGTATCTGTTTGCAGAAGTGCGGCCTGGCCGTGCTGTGGACAGGATGTGCTGTGCCCTGTGCCCAGCTAGAGCAGGACGGTGCTTTGCTCCGCCTGCACAGGCCAACCAGGGCATGACAGTGCTTGGTGTTCACCCTGCAGAGCACACCAGGGGCCCTGCCCTTTGTCCTGCACTGGGCAGTGGGGTGGCCCAGAAAGCAGGCTGTCAGGGGAACTGGGGAGGTTTGTGAGCAGACCTTGCCTTCCAGCAGCAGGGAAGGGCACGGGGCATCCCTGCTTTCCTTGCCTGGGGGCATGGCGTGGGTAGGGAATTTGCACGTTTATGGGCCCAGTGAGCTCTTCCTTCTGCAGACAGTACGTGACACACAAGATCGGTGCAATCACCGGCAACTTTCCACCCCAAGGTGTTCTGTCCAAGGCCTGTGCTCCAAGGGCAGATCAGCACCCCCCAGCACGGGGCAGTGCTGCAGCATCTCCCCAGGCTCAAGAGAAGTGGCAGACTTGAGCTCCCCCCAGCCCCTCCGGACACCCACCGCACTGCGGGGCGCTGGCGCTGCACAGCTTCTGGCACAGGAACTGGATGGTCCTGCAGGGGCTCTCGGGCCGGGGGCGCAGGCACAGGCAGCAGGCCGCCTCCTTGGGCACTTGCCTGAGGACAAGAGGGGATTAGTGCAGGAACACCTGGCCACCCAGTCCATGGCTCGCAGCCCAACTCAGGGAACACACGGACGCCACGCACGGGGGTTGTGCTTCACTGTGTGCCACAGCTCTGGCAAAGGCCCCTGACTCCCCGTGCAAAACATTTAAAAGGGAGCTTTATCCTGGAAAGTAGAACTGCTCCCAAAATACCACGTGGCACTGAAATGCACCCGCCTGGAGTTCCAACTCCCCTTTGGGAAACCTGCAGCAAGTCACCCGAAAGGTGAAATTCTGCCTCAGGGCTGCAGGTGAGTTTTGGCACGTTCCCAGAAGGAAACAGCAGCTCTTGAGCTCCTTGGCCTTGTTCTGCTTTTGCGGCACTCGGATTTGTTTCCCTAGCAGAGCCCTTGGCCCAGCACTCGGGGCCTGCTGGCGGCTGGGGCTCAGTCCCACGCACTCACAGGGTTTCCAAGCTCACTGTGGTCTGCAGCAGCTGCAGCAGCGTCTGCGGGGTCACTTGGGTGGCACTCAGGTCTCTGCAAGCATTGGAAAGAGCTCATGCAGTTCTGCGGTGACACTGCCAGGACTCTGCTCTGGGAGCAAGCCCAGGGCCCTGACGATGGTGGTGCTGTTGGCAGAGGCATCGACTTTGGCCTGCTCCAAGAGAAGCCATTCCGGAGCCCGGCTTCCCTCTGCCTTGCCCTGCTCCAAAGCAGCCCGTTGCAATCACGAGGGCAATCCTGCAGCTCTCGTGGCAGACAGGTGCCACCAGAAAGGATTGCCCTTCTCCCGACCCTCCTGCTGCTCTCCCCCGAGGGCAGCTGAGCCCCTGCAGGAGGCAGGAGCCTGGAGCTGCTGGCAGGAGTGCAGTTGATTGCCAGAGCCCTGCGGCCACTCCACGGCCCCAGAGCTGGGAGGGCTCTCATCGCTGAACGGTTGCGTCCCAGTTCCCGGGTTGCTTTGCAGCTGGGGACACAGCAGCACTGCCTGGCCTTTGCCTTGCTCTGCTGGAGCCGGGGCACTTGTGTCTCCAGCAGACTCAGGCTGGCCAAGAGGGACATTTGCTCCTGCACCTGTGCTGCTTTCCTGAGAACAGGGCACTCGAGAGAGACACAGCTCTCTGTGCATCTGCTCCAAATCAGCCAGTACTTACAGAGAGCTCACTGAGGGCAGCTGGAAGAAGGCAGCGTCAGCAATGACAGCCAGCGGGTTGTGGCTGAGGATCCTGAGAAACAGCAGAGCTCTGTCAGGGCCGATGGCAAGGATGCGAGCTGGCTGTGCCGGGCACCAGGGCACGGCCTGGCCGCATTCAAGGAAGCCTTGCAGGAGATGAGCAGGCCAGGGGAAAGGGCCTTTGCAGCCGCACACTCCTGGTGCTCCCTGGCTGACAGCCACAGTGGGAATCAGGACTTGCCCGAGGGCAAATCTGCTCTTGCCCAGGGACCCTGCGGAGACCCCGCAGAGACTGGCCCTGCCGTGCCTTTAGCCCTGGTGCCACTTACAGCTCCTGGAGGAACTGCATCCCGTGCCAGGCCTGGAAAGCGCCGCTGCGGATCTGTGTGAGGCCATTCCCGGAGAGATTTCTGGGGAAAGACGAGGTCACGCAAAGGAATCGGGCCTGCCCTACAGAAAGATGGGGCAAAGCGGCATCCCTTTGCAGGAAAGGTGCAAACCCAAGGTGGAAGAGGGCGGCGCCTGCTGCTTTCTCAGTGTTTGTAGCCTGCCCAGGAGGGCAAGTGAAGGGCACACGTGCTGACTCTATTTCTGTTCCAGGATGCAGCCGAGGCTGCAAGAACTGGCTGCTCTGATGGCTGTGTGTGGACAAGCCCGCTGGGGCCTGTCCCCTGGCGTGGCCGCCCAGCCATCGGCATCGAGCTCTGCAGCTCAGCTGGGCTCTGGGCAGGGCAGATCTAGGGAGTGCGGGGAAAAGAACAGGAGCATTTTCCTACGCAGGAAGGGTGCCCAATGCAAAGACGGAGAGAAAAACACCAGAAAGAAACTTGACCACTCACAGAAACTTCAGGAAAGGCAGTGGCTCAAAAGCCCGTTCCTCAATGGACAGGATCTCGTTGCAGGACAAATCCCTGTTCCAGTTACAACAACAAACGTCACTTCCACTGGCCCTGTTGCTCCCACTCGCCTCTGCAGCCTGGATCCCAGGAGGGACAACGGCCACGTGCCCGTGGCGGGGCTGAGCAGCAGGGGCCCAGGGAGGGGCAGGCAGGAGCCCCCCGCCGTGGGCAAGGCACGGTGCTTACAGGCGCTTCAGCAGGAACAGCCCCTCCAGGGAATGGCTCTTCAGTGTCCGCAGCTCATTGTCCCTGAGCACTCTGCAAGGGGACACAGGGATACTGTGACAGCGGGCACTGGCCAGCAGCAAATGGCATTGGCATGGGAAAATCTCCTGCAGCAGCTAGACTGAAGCACCTCTTTGGGTCACTGCAGGGATGGTCTCCTTGCAGAGCAGAAAGGAGCTTTGAATTCCAACGGGAGCGGGTGCTGTGGGGGGCTGCGGCCCCATCCCCAGACCAAAGGATGGGAAATCCACAGACTCCTGACTTTTGAAATGCTGCAGGCCACTTACAAGGTCTCGGTCCACGGGTAGTCCTTCCAGGCTTCTTTTCCAACAGCAGCAATGGAGTTGCCAGTGAAATCTCTGCAAAGAGACGAAGACCTGGTCCCCCCTCAGGAAAACCCATTTCCCTGCCGTTCAGCTGCTGAGCTGGAACTGGCCTTTGCCTGGAGAAGGCACAGCGTGCCCAGCCTGGCTTCCCCCTGATGCTGAGCTCAGGCCCCCAAACCCGCCCTGTCTCCGGCCAGGGAGTCCCCCGGGTGCCCCAGGTGGTGGGGTTTGCAGACGCAGCGAGCCGAGGAGGGGCAGCTGCGGGGCTCTGTGGGGCCGCGGGACTCACAGGACGGCCAGGGCTCGGCGGCGGCTGGCCGGGGGCACGGTGGCCAGGCCGGCGTGGCCGCAGTTCAGCCGCCCACGGCCTGGGCAGCGGCAGGGCTCTGGGCAGAGCTCCTTGGCCGCTGCCGGGGAGGGGGCCACTGCCAGCAGCAGGGCCAGCAGGAGCAGAGCGCGCACGAGACGCGTCACCAGGTCCATGGCGAGGCAGGACTGGCTGCAGTCACCTGGGACGCGGGCCTGAGGCGCAGCTGTGCCAGCTCCCGCGTCACAGTGCCGCTGCCAACCTCACAGTGCTCCTTCCCACGTCACTGTAACTGTCACGCTTGCCTCACCCTCGTGCTGCTTGGCACCCGAGCTCTCAGCAAACCGCAGCTCAGGCCAGGCTGTCACCAAATGACTCTGTCTCAGAGCCGTCAAACTGCAGAGTCACGGAACGGATGGGCTTGGAAGGGGCCATAAGGCCCATCCCGTGCCACCCCTGCCATGCACAGGGACACCTTCCCCTATGCCGGGGTGCCGCAAGGCCCAGTGTGCAACCTGGCCTTGGACACTGCCAGGGATCCAGGGGCAGCCACAGCTGCTCTGGGCACCCTGTGCCAGGGCCTGCCCACCCTCACAGGGAAGGATTTCTCCTGAATACACACGATCCAAGCCTGCCCTGTGTCACTGTGCAGCCATTCCCATTTGCATTGGGTTTGCGTGGCCAGCTTTTGCCGTGGCTTTGGGGCTGCAGGTGCTGTTGAAATTTCTTTGGCTTCTCATTATGCTGCTCTGATGTTGTTGGTGATAAACGTGCTTAATATCCCCAAGTTCCATCTGTTGTGTCCGTGACGGTGACCGGGGAGGGATCTCTCCCTCTCTTTCTGTAAACTCATGAGGCTTTTGCTGTCTTTCCTCTGCTCTCCACTTGCGCAGAGCACGGACAGCGCCTTTGGTGGGCAGCCGGCATGCAGGCAGGGCCGAGGCGCGGCCGGCGCTGGCAGAGCGCGGCGAGCTTCCCGAAAGCCGGGCAATGTCGGGATGGCCGCGGGCAGAGCCTGAGGGAGCCGCGGCGGCAATGGCGGGAAGCGCCGGGAGCCTGAGGGGCGGCAGCTCCGCCTGAGCGCGCCGGCCCCGGCAGCGAGCGCCGTGCAAAGGGAGCCGCGGGCAGCTTTGGCAAGGCCGGCAGGGCCCCGCCAGCAGCGCCCGGAGAGGCGCCCCGGCCCGGCCGGGAAGCGCGGCCGCTCCGCCGCACAGGCAGCTCCGGCTCCGGGCAGCGGCACCGGCAGCGGCCGCCCCGGCCTGAGGGGAAACGCGCGGGCCAACAGCTCGCGCCGGGGCGGCTCCGGCAGCGCTTGGGGCAGGGCGGCCTCCAGTGCCGGGCACAGAGTCACGGAGCCTCAGAGGCACTGACGACGGAAAACACCTCCGCCTTCAGCGACGCCGTCCCGTGCCCCATGCCCACCTTGGCAGCCCGGCCAGAGCACTCGCTGCCACCTCCAGCCCCTCCTTGCACCCCTCCAGGCACGAGGAGTCCACCACCTCCTTGGGCAGCCCCTTCCAAGGCCTGACCACCCTTTCCATGAAGAAATGCTTCCCTGACCTCGGTGTTTCCTGTCTTACACGCGCTGACACTGTTTTAAGCCTATGCTGAGCCATATTAGGCACAGGTGCCTTTCACGCCTGTCCATTAATGCTCCTTGAGAAGCTGATTCTGCTGCATGACAGCAGCCCTTCTGTCTTGGGAGGTACAACAGTGCAGCCATCAGCCTGGGAGGCAGGCGGGTGTGAGGGAGGGCAAAGGAAAGGAGGAGGAGGCGGCAAAAACCTCAGGGGTGCAGAGGGGACAATGCCGCTTGTGCAGCTCCCAGCCAAACCCACGGGGATGCCGGTGCCGCGGCCTCTGCAGGAGGACCCCGGCCATCCCCCTTGCCACCCACCAGCCAGAGCCCTTGTGCTCACAGGAGACATTTGGAACCCCAAAGCGTTGACTCTGGAAAGCGACAGGGGCCTTGGGATGTTTTAGAAGCACCGCTGCCAAGCCTCTTACTTTGATAGCCAAAGAGCTATCCGGGAAGGCCTCGTTGGAATGGGAAAACTCTACAGGGAGTGCTGGAGGCAGGCACTGCCACTGGGGCTGGCAGAAAGAACACCTGGGTGAGCTAGGAGCAGGTGCATGCTCTGCTCAGCCCAGTGGCAGAGCTGCAGGGGGAAGTGGAAAGATAAGGAGTGTCAGGGAGCGGGAGAGGGACTGCTGGAGCCACTCTGAAGCAGCCGTTGGACAAATGGCCCAGACAGACACATCCCAAGAAGCCGAGGATGCCCAAGGGTGTGGCCAGAAGGCAGAAGGAGAGCACCCAAAAGACAGGAAGAATGGAAAGAGGTCCCTGCTGGGGGCGGCAGGGGAATCCCCTCCTGGCCCGTCTCACCTTGCCAGCTCCCTCTACACAACACGCGGCAGGCTCTGGGCCTCTGGGGCTGGGGCACTCGCGCTGTGGACAAGCTCCATGCAGGCTGGAGCGGCTGCCCAGGGGGAGTCAGTCAGGCCACGCTGTTTGAGAGGCTCCCTGGGGACCTTGTCCTGAGGGGCAGAGGAGGCCAGGGAGGCTGGGCATTGTGCAGGGAGAAATCCTTGAAGGCACAGGCAGGAACAGGCCGTGCCCGTGTGCCCAAAGACGAGCTGGTGGGGAAGCAGAGCGGCTGAGCAGGGAGCTTTGCCTGGGACTCAGGGAAAACACAGAACTTCCGGCTTTGGAAGAAGGGCAGCACCACAGGAGGATGGCGAGGGTGTCCTTGGCACATGCAGGGAGAAAGGGAGAAAAGCACAGGCCCCGCTGGAACTGAGTTTGGCCACTTGCGTACGGGAGAACAGAAACTGCTTCTACAAATAACATCAGCAACACAAGGAGGAACGAGGACAAACTTGGTTTTTATTGAATGCAGGGGGAAACAATGCCACAAGAGATGAGGAAAACCCTGGGACACTGATGCCTCCTCTGGGTGTCCCGAGCTGGTGCTTGCCTGCAGCACCCTCCGGCCTTCCTCAGCAGGGACAGCAAGAAAATAACAGTCAGGGAAGAAGCATGCAAGGAAATAACAACAGCCAGGGAAACAGCATGCAAGGAGAGCCTCAGCTAAAATGGGAGGTGAAGAATTGCTGGCATCCCATTAACTTCTTGAAAGTCTTCCCCCTTAGGTCTTCACACTGTGTCTCTTCCTGGGATGCTTATCTCTGGGATTCATAGGCATCCCTGATGCGTTGAATCCACGGCAATTCAGACTTCGTGAACAGGGAGCAGCACTCGGAAGCACCTTGAACAGCTGGGGAACAGGGGTAAAACTCGGAGGAGCTCTCTGCCCTTTCCTGCTCTACATTCTGTGCCTCCTTGTTATCCTTCCTCCAACACTGTGGCAGTTTTACACAGAACCTGAAAAAATCAGAAGGGGAAAACAGGGATAAAAAGAGAAGGGGGCTGGTGAAGGAGGCTGTTGGCAACACGGCATGCCTGTGCTCTGCCCTGTCTGGGAAGCAGCTGCTGGAGGAGTTGGGAAGGGGCCTTTCCAACGCTGCAAAGCAATGGGGTGAGCGAGGTGAATGGGGACAAAAAGGCTTCTGCACATCCCATCCCCAGAGGGCCCTGCTCCCGGTCCGTAAGCAGGGAGGTTTGCCCAGGGAGGGCTGCAGCAGGTGCCAGGACGTGTCCCTGCTCGGGGCTGTGTCAGCAGAGCCCAAGGAAGATGGGGAAGCCTCAGCAGGGATGTCAGTGGCAATCCAGGGAAGGAGCGCTGCATGCAAAATGCAAGTGGAGAGGATGGGAGCGAGTTCTTCACCAGCCACTGTGGGGAGGGAGCGGGGAAAAACAGGGCAGAGCCATCAGCAGAGGAGACTGTTCTGGGAACACAGAGGTAGTGCTCGTGCTCACAGAAATTTGGGAGCGCCCCGGGGCCCAAGACATCCATGCCAGCGCCGGCGTGGCAAGGGCTGGTCGGGCTGGGAGCCTCTGGCCGCGCCCAGCGCTGCCGCTCAGGAGCCGCTTTCCCGGGGCTCCCCCAAACGCGACGTGTTGGAAGCACAGCCGGAGGAGTCCTGGGCAGCAGCGGCACCTGCGCGGCTGCGGGGCTCCAGGACTGCTTGGCACGGGAAAGACTCTTGGTGGCACAGCAGTGGCGTGGGCAGGAAGCAGTTACCTTCTCAGCCGCAATTGCCTGGTGTGGCAGGGTGGGGAGTCGAGTTCACAAGGTCGGGAGCGCTTCTGGGGAAGGAAAAGGGCAGATTTGCAAGATCAGTTTTCCTGTAATAGTCTGCCAAACAGGAGAGGGCGAAAGCTCTCACTGCTGTGTGGCTGAAGGCAGGAGAGCAAAGCAATGCTGGGGAGAGCTGGCACAGAAGGCAGGACAAGCTTCCCCCAGGCAGGCTGGACCCTGCTGAGCTGGGTGCTGTGCATGCTGCCACAAGCTCCAGACATGGAAAAACATGTCCTGTGGTGCCCAGCACGGGCAGGGGCATCTGCAGTGGCACATGGGGCTGGTCACCTGGGCACTCCAGCTACAAGACAGACAGCTGTGTTTCAAAGAAGACACTGGCTTACGTGGAAGACACACTTCAGTATCAGCAAAACGAAGACGAAGAAAACCAGCAACACCACAAACGTGACCACGTACACCACAACTTCTAGTTTGTGCTGTGAGGAAAGGAAGGAAGATCCCGGGGGTCAGAGGATTGCTGCCTCCCTTCTCCTTTGCCCAGAAGGAGACGTGCAGCAGGGCCCAGCAGCTCTCCTACCTTCCCTGTGAGTCCCTTGCCCTTCCCCAAGGCCATGCGAATGATCATGTTCTCCTGCTGACGACACTGGGCCATGGGATCATAGGCTCCCTTGTTCTCTTGCCTCTCTCGCAGTAGCTTTAGAAGCAGCCTGGTCTTCAAGACCATCTTGGCACAGGCCTGTTTGAGCTGGGGCAGGCTGCAGTCCCTCCTCAGGGCTCGCTCCACGTGGCTCGTGAACGCCTGCAGGCCTTTGTGTGCCTCCAGCAGCGGCCGGTGATGATCAGCATTGCTTCCCAGGTCATTTGGAGCTGGCGCAAGGCGTGGACTTCGGGGGCTCACGCGTTTATGGAGGAGCATGGAGTCTTCCTCCTCTGTGGTGTCAGGCATGATCAGGAGGTGCCCGCCTGTAGAGGAATGCTTCCCTTCAGCCGTGGCTCCTCCTCTGCTGCTCGCAGCGGAGCGCCTCTGAACCAACGGGTCAGAGAGAAAATCCAGGTTCCTGTTTAGACCCTGCTTAGATGTGGACCTTTGCTCCACTGTCACAGGCCTCCAAACCTGGTGGAAAAGCGGATTATGCCCAACCCCAAACTGGCTGTCCTTCTTCTGGTGCCATTTGTGTGTCCTGACGTCGTACTTCCTTGGAGCTGGATCTTCCTCCTCATCTCTGTGTTGTCCAGAGACGGAGGCATAGTCACCGCGCTTTAATCCACCAGCTCCAGCTGAAGGCATTAATCCCTGCCAGTACAAACGCGACTCCTTCTTCTCTTGATGCCAGCTTGAGGGCTTCTTTTCCACCACCATGCTTTTGGCAGTCTTGACGCTTTCAGCCTTGTGCAGCTTCTTCCTGACCTTGGCCCTCAGGTCATCAGCACTTGTTTTGCCTTCGTGCCCCAAGAGATGCTGAGGGGGATAGGCATCTGCTCTGGAACTGTCCAGGCTGCTGACATCACCCTCAGTGCTCAGGCTCAGGGTAACTGCCAGCGTTACAGTTCCGTGATCTCCCAGTGAAGGCTCCTTGGGCTCGAGGCTCAACACTGGGCTGCTGTTCAGCTCTCTGCCTTGTTCCATGTCCACTCCTTCTCCCCGTGTCTGTAGCAGAGTTGTGTAAGCTGCAGAACAGCAAAAGAGCAGATCAGCCGCTGAGCACAAACACAGGCTCGGAGGCTACCCCAAGCAGCAGGAGCTCATCTCAAGGCCAGGGAGCCCAAGAGCAGAGTGGGGGCTGTGTTCTGTGGGGAGGAGAAGAGCCCTTCAGTCCATGCCATTATCCCCTCGGGGCTGAGCAGAGAGCTGCTTCCTTCCTGGGGTCTCCTGGGGCTCTGGGACTGTGCTGTGGGGAACCTGGGGCTGCGGCAGCGGGAGAAGCGAGCTGCCCGGGGCCCTCGCAAACCCGGCCGTATCTGTTTGCAGAAGTGCGGCCTGGCCGTGCTGTGGACAGGATGTGCTGTGCCCTGTGCCCAGCTAGAGCAGGACGGTGCTTTGCTCCGCCTGCACAGGCCAACCAGGGCATGACAGTGCTTGGTGTTCACCCTGCAGAGCACACCAGGGGCCCTGCCCTTTGTCCTGCACTGGGCAGTGGGGTGGCCCAGAAAGCAGGCTGTCAGGGGAACTGGGGAGGTTTGTGAGCAGACCTTGCCTTCCAGCAGCAGGGAAGGGCACGGGGCATCCCTGCTTTCCTTGCCTGGGGGCATGGCGTGGGTAGGGAATTTGCACGTTTATGGGCCCAGTGAGCTCTTCCTTCTGCAGACAGTACGTGACACACAAGATCGGTGCAATCACCGGCAACTTTCCACCCCAAGGTGTTCTGTCCAAGGCCTGTGCTCCAAGGGCAGATCAGCACCCCCCAGCACGGGGCAGTGCTGCAGCATCTCCCCAGGCTCAAGAGAAGTGGCAGACTTGAGCTCCCCCCAGCCCCTCCGGACACCCACCGCACTGCGGGGCGCTGGCGCTGCACAGCTTCTGGCACAGGAACTGGATGGTCCTGCAGGGGCTCTCGGGCCGGGGGCGCAGGCACAGGCAGCAGGCCGCCTCCTTGGGCACTTGCCTGAGGACAAGAGGGGATTATTGCAGGAACACCTGGCCACCCAGTCCATGGCTCGCAGCCCAACTCAGGGAACACACGGACGCCACGCACGGGGGTTGTGCTTCACTGTGTGCCACAGCTCTGGCAAAGGCCCCTGACTCCCCGTGCAAAACATTTAAAAGGGAGCTTTATCCTGGAAAGTAGAACTGCTCGCAAAATACCACGTGGCACTGAAATGCACCCGCCTGGAGTTCCAACTCCCCTTTGGGAAACCTGCAGCAAGTCACCCGAAAGGTGAAATTCTGCCTCAGGGCTGCAGGTGAGTTTTGGCACGTTCCCAGAAGGAAACAGCAGCTCTTGAGCTCCTTGGCCTTGTTCTGCTTTTGCGGCACTCGGATTTGTTTCCCTAGCAGAGCCCTTGGCCCAGCACTCGGGGCCTGCTGGCGGCTGGGGCTCAGTCCCACGCACTCACAGGGTTTCCAAGCTCACTGTGGTCTGCAGCAGCTGCAGCAGCGTCTGCGGGGTCACTTGGGTGGCACTCAGGTCTCTGCAAGCATTGGAAAGAGCTCATGCAGTTCTGCGGTGACACTGCCAGGACTCTGCTCTGGGAGCAAGCCCAGGGCCCCGAAGATGGTGGTGCTGTTGGCAGAGGCATCGACTTTGGCCTGCTCCAAGAGAAGCCATTCCGGAGCCCGGCTTCCCTCTGCCTTGCCCTGCTCCAAAGCAGCCCCTTGCAATCACGAGGGCAATCCTGCAGCTCTCGTGGCAGACAGGTGCCACCAGAAAGGATTGCCCTTCTCCCGACCCTCCTGCTGCTCTCCCCCGAGGGCAGCTGAGTCCCTGAAGGAGGCAGGAGCCTGGAGCTGCTGGCAGGAGTGCAGTTGATTGCCAGAGCCCTGCGGCCACTCCACGGCCCCAGAGCTGGGAGGGCTCTCATCGCTGAACGGTTGCGTCCCAGTTCCCGGGTTGCTTTGCAGCTGGGGACACAGCAGCACTGCCTGGCCTTTGCCTTGCTCTGCTGGAGCCGGGGCACTTGTGTCTCCAGCAGACTCAGGCTGGCCAAGAGGGACATTTGCTCCTGCACCTGTGCTGCTTTCCTGAGAACAGGGCACTCGAGAGAGACACAGCTCTCTGTGCATCTGCTCCAAATCAGCCAGTACTTACAGAGAGCTCACTGAGGGCAGCTGGAAGAAGGCAGCGTCAGCAATGACAGCCAGCGGGTTGTGGCTGAGGATCCTGAGAAACAGCAGAGCTCTGTCAGGGCCGATGGCAAGGATGCGAGCTGGCTGTGCCGGGCACCAGGGCACGGCCTGGCCGCATTCAAGGAAGCCTTGCAGGAGATGAGCAGGCCAGGGGAAAGGGCCTTTGCAGCCGCACACTCCTGGTGCTCCCTGGCTGACAGCCACAGTCGCAATCAGGACTTGCCCGAGGGCAAATCTGCTCTTGCCCAGGGACCCTGCGGAGACCCCGCAGAGACTGGCCCTGCCGTGCCTTTAGCCCTGGTGCCACTTACAGCTCCTGGAGGAACTGCATCCCGTGCCAGGCCTGGAAAGCGCCGCTGCGGATCTGTGTGAGGCCATTCCCGGAGAGATTTCTGGGGAAAGACGAGGTCACGCAAAGGAATCGGGCCTGCCCTACAGAAAGGGGGGGCAAAGCGGCATCCCTTTGCAGGAAAGGTGCAAACCCAAGGTGGAAGAGGGCGGCGCCTGCTGCTTTCTCAGTGTTTGTAGCCTGCCCAGGAGGGCAAGTGAAGGGCACACGTGCTGACTCTATTTCTGTTCCAGGATGCAGCCGAGGCTGCAAGAACTGGCTGCTCTGATGGCTGTGTGTGGACAAGCCCGCTGGGGCCTGTCCCCTGGCGTGGCCGCCCAGCCATCGGCATCGAGCTCTGCAGCTCAGCTGGGCTCTGGGCAGGGCAGATCTAGGGAGTGCGGGGAAAAGAACAGGAGCATTTTCCTACGCAGGAAGGGTGCCCAATGCAAAGACGGAGAGAAAAACACCAGAAAGAAACTTGACCACTCACAGAAACTTCAGGAAAGGCAGTGGCTCAAAAGCCCGTTCCTCAATGGACAGGATCTCGTTGCAGGACAAATCCCTGTTCCAGTTACAACAACAAACGTCACTTCCACTGGCCCTGTTGCTCCCACTCGCCTCTGCAGCCTGGATCCCAGGAGGGACAACGGCCACGTGCCCGTGGCGGGGCTGAGCAGCAGGGGCCCAGGGAGGGGCAGGCAGGAGCCCCCCGCCGTGGGCAAGGCACGGTGCTTACAGGCGCTTCAGCAGGAACAGCCCCTCCAGGGAATGGCTCTTCAGTGTCCGCAGCTCATTGTCCCTGAGCACTCTGCAAGGGGACACAGGGACACTGTGACAGCGGGCACTGGCCAGCAGCAAATGGCATTGGCATGGGAAAATCTCCTGCAGCAGCTAGACTGAAGCATCTCTTTGGGCCACTTCAGGGATGGTCCCCACTCCTGGCCAGAGCAGGCCCTTGCTCCTGGCCGGCTGAAGCTGACCACAGCTTGATCTCTGGGCAGAGAGACACTGGTGCTGGGCTGCAGAACGGCGATTCTTGCCGTGCTGGGGAGCTGTGCTGATTCACACCCCTCCTTGCAGAGCAGAAAGCTGGAATTCCAACCGGAGCAGGTGCTGTGGGGGCTGCGGCTCCATCCCCAGACCAAAGGATGGGAAATCCACAGACTCCTGACTTTTGAAATGCTGCGGGCCACTTACAAGGTCTCGGTCCACGGGTAGTCCTTCCAGGCTTCTTTTCCAATAGCAGCAATGGAGTTGCCAGTGAAATCTCTGCAAAGAGACGAAGACCTGGTCCCCCCTCAGGAAAACCCATTTCCCTGCCGTTCAGCTGCTGAGCTGGAACTGGCCTTTGCCTGGAGAAGGCACAGCGTGCCCAGCCTGGCTACCCCCTGATGCTGAGCTCAGGCCCCCAAACCCGCCCTGTCTCCAGCCAGGGAGTCCCCCGGGTGCCCCAGGTGGTGGGGTTTGCAGAGGCAGCGAGCCGAGGAGGGGCAGCTGCGGGGCTCTGTGGGGCCGCGGGACTCACAGGACGGCCAGGGCTCGGCGGCGGCTGGCCGGGGGCACGGTGGCCAGGCCGGCGTGGCCGCAGTTCAGCCGCCCACGGCCTGGGCAGCGGCAGGGCTCTGGGCAGAGCTCCTTGGCCGCTGCCGGGGAGGGGGCCACTGCCAGCAGCAGGGCCAGCAGGAGCAGAGCGCGCACGAGACGCGGCACCAGGTCCATGGCGAGGCAGGACTGGCTGCAGTCACCTGGCACGCGGGCCTGAGGCGCAGCTGTGCCAGCTCCCGCGTCACAGTGGCGCTGCCAACCTCACAGTGGTCCTTCCCACGTCACTGTAACTGTCATGCTTGCCTCACCCTCGTGCTGCTTGACACCCGAGCTCTCAGCAAACCGCAGTTCAGGCCAGGCTGTCACCAAATGACTCTGTCTCAGAGCCGTCAATCTGCAGAGTCACGGAACGGATGGGCTTGGAAGGGGTCATAAGGCCCATCCCGTGCCACCCCTGCCATGCACAGGGACACCTTCCCCTATGCCAGGGTGCCGCAAGGCCCAGTGTGAAACCTGGCCTTGGACACTGCCAGGGATCCAGGGGCAGCCACAGCTGCTCTGGGCACCCTGTGCCAGGGCCTGCCCACCCTCACAGGGAAGGATTTCTCCTGAATACACACGATCCAAGCCTGCCCTGTGTCACTGTGCAGCCATTCCCATTTGCATTGGGTTTGCGTGGCCAGCTTTTGCCGTGGCTTTGGGGCTGCAGGTGCTGTTGAAATTTCTTTGGCTTCTCATTATGCTGCTCTGATTTTGTTGGTGATAAACGTGCTTAATATCCCCAAGTTCCATCTGTTGTGTCCGTGACGGTGACCGGGGAGGGATCTCTCCCTCTCTTTCTGTAAACTCATGAGGCTTTTGCTGTCTTTCCTCTGCTCTCCACTTGCGCAGAGCACGGACAGCGCCTTTGGTGGGCAGCCGGCATGCAGGCAGGGCCGAGGCGCGGCCGGCGCTGGCAGAGCGCGGCGAGCTTCCCGAAAGCCGGGCAATGTCGGGATGGCCGCGGGCAGAGCCTGAGGGAGCCGCGGCGGCAATGGCGGGAAGCGCCGGGAGCCTGAGGGGCGGCAGCTCCGCCTGAGCGCGCCGGCCCCGGCAGCGAGCGCCGTGCAAAGGGAGCCGCGGGCAGCTTTGGCAAGGCCGGCAGGGCCCCGCCAGCAGCGCCCGGAGAGGCGCCCCGGCCCGGCCGGGAAGCGCGGCCGCTCCGCCGCACAGGCAGCTCCGGCTCCGGGCAGCGGCACCGGCAGCGGCCGCCCCGGCCTGAGGGGAAACGCGCGGGCCAACAGCTCGCGCCGGGGCGGCTCCGGCAGCGCTTGGGGCAGGGCGGCCTCCAGTGCCGGCCACAGAGTCACGGAGCCTCAGAGGCACTGACGACGGAAAACACCTCCGCCTTCAGCGACGCCGTCCCGTGCCCCATGCCCAGCTTGGCAGCCCGGCCAGAGCACTCGCTGCCACCTCCAGCCCCTCCTTGCACCCCTCCAGGCACGAGGAGTCCACCACCTCCTTGGGCAGCCCCTTCCAAGGCCTGACCACCCTTTCCATGGAGAAATGCTTCCCTGACCCCGGTGTTTCGTGTCTTACACGCGCTGACACTGTTTTAAGCCTATGCTGAGCCATATTAGGCACAGGTGCCTTTCACGCCTGTCCATTAATGCTCCTTGAGAAGCTGATTCTGCTGCATGACAGCAGCCCTTCTGTCTTGGGAGGTACAACAGTGCAGCCATCAGCCTGGGAGGCAGGCGGGTGTGAGGGAGGGCAAAGGAAAGGAGGAGGAGGCGGCAAAAACCTCAGGGGTGCAGAGGGGACAATGCCGCTTGTACAGCTCCAAGCCAGCACCACGGGGACTCCGGTGCCGTGGCCTCTGCAGGAGGACCCCGGCCATTCCCCTTGCCACCCACCAGCCAGAGCCCTTGTGCTCACAGGAGACATTTGGAACACCAAAGCGTTGACTCTGGAAAGCGACAGGGGCCTTGGGATGTTTTAGAAGCACCGCTGCCAAGCCTCTTACTTTGATAGCCAAAGAGCTATCCGGGAAGGCCTCGTTGGAATGGGAAAACTCTACAGGGAGTGCTGGAGGCAGGCACTGCCACTGGGGCTGGCAGAAAGAACACCTGGGTGAGCTAGGAGCAGGTGCATGCTCTGCTCAGCCCAGTGGCAGAGCTGCAGGGGGAAGTGGAAAGATAAGGAGTGTCAGGGAGCGGGAGAGGGACTGCTGGAGCCACTCTGAAGCAGCCGTTGGACAAATGGCCCAGACAGACACATCCCAAGAAGCCGAGGATGCCCAAGGGTGTGGCCAGAAGGCAGAAGGAGAGCACCCAAAAGACAGGAAGAATGGAAAGAGGTCCCTGCCGGGGGCGGCAGGGGAATCCCCTCCTGGCCCGTCTCACCTTGCCAGCTCCCTCTACACAACACGCGGCAGGCTCTGGGCCTCTGGGGCTGGGGCACTCGCGCTGTGGACAAGCTCCATGCAGGCTGGAGCGGCTGCCCAGGGGGAGTCAGTCAGGCCACGCTGTTTGAGAGGCTCCCTGGGGACCTTGTCCTGAGGGGCAGAGGAGGCCAGGGAGGCTGGGCATTGTGCAGGGAGAAATCCTTGAAGGCACAGGCAGGAACAGGCCGTGCCCGTGGGCCCAAAGACGAGCTGGTGGGGAAGCAGAGCGGCTGAGCAGGGAGCTTTGCCTGGGACTCAGGGAAAACACAGAACTTCGGCTTTGGAAGAAGGGCAGCACCACAGGAGGATGGCGAGGGTGTCCTTGGCACATGCAGGGAGAAAGGGAGAAAAGCACAGGCCCCACTGGAACTGAGTTTGGCCACTTGCGTACGGGAGAACAGAAACTGCTTCTACAAATAACATCAGCAACACCAGGAGGAACGAGGACAAACTTGGTTTTTATTGAATGCAGGGGGAAACAATGCCACAAGAGATGAGGAAAACCCTGAGACACTGATGCCTCCTCTGGGTGTCCCGAGCTGGTGCTTGCCTGCAGCACCCTCCGGCCTTCCTCAGCGGGGACAGCAAGAAAATAACAGTCAGGGAAAAAGCATCCAAGGAAATAACAACAGCCAGGGAAACAGCATGCAAGGAGAGCCTCAGCTAAAATGGGAGGTGAAGAATTGCTGGCATCCCCATAACTTCTTGAAAGTCTTCCCCCTTAGGTCTTCACACTGCGTCTCTTCCTGGGATGCTTATCTCTGGGATTCATAGGCATCCCTGATGCGCTGAATCCACGGCAATTCAGACTTCGTGAACAGGGAGCAGCACTCGGAAGCACCTTGAACAGCTGGGGAACAGGGGTAAAACTCGGAGGAGCTCTCTGCCCTTTCCTGCTCTACATTCTGTGCCTCCTTGTTATCCTTCCTCCAACACTGTGGCAGTTTTACACAGAACCTGAAAAAATCAGAAGGGGAAAACAGGGATAAAAAGAGAAGGGGGCTGGTGAAGGAGGCTGTTGGCAACAGGGCATGCCTGTGCTCTGCCCTGTCTGGGAAGCAGCTGCTGGAGGAGTTGGGAAGGGGCCTTTCCAACGCTGCAAAGCAATGGGGTGAGCCAGGTGAATGGGGACAAAAAGGCTTCTGCACATCCCATCCCCAGAGGGCCCTGCTCCCGGTCCGTAAGCAGGGAGGTTTGCCCAGGGAGGGCTGCAGCAGGTGCCAGCCCGTGTCCATGCTCGGGGCTGTGTCAGCAGAGCCCAAGGAAGATGGGGAAGCCTCAGCAGGGATGTCAGTGGCAATCCAGGGAAGGAGCGCTGCATGCAAAATGCAAGTGGAGAGGATGGGAGCGAGTTCTTCACTAGCCACTGTGGGGAGGGAGCGGGGAAAAACAGGGCAGAGCCATCAGCAGAGGAGACTGTTCTGGGAACACAGAGGTAGCGCTCGTGCTCACAGAAATTTGGGAGCGCCCCGGGGCCCAAGACATCCATGCCAGCGCCGGCGTGGCAAGGGCTGGCCGGGCTGGGAGCCTCTGGCCGCGCCCAGCGCTGCCGCTCAGGAGCCGCTTTCCCGGGGCTCCCCCAAACGCGACGTGTTGGAAGCACAGCCGGAGGAGTCCTGGGCAGCAGCGGCACCTGCGCGGCTGCGGGGCTCCAGGAGGAGCTGCTCGGCACGGGAAAGACTCTTGGTGGCACAGCAGTGGCTTGGGCAGGGAGCAGTTACCTTCTCAGCCGCAATTGCCTCGTGTGGCAGGGTGGGGAGTCGAGTTCACAACGTCGGGAGCGCTTCTGGGGAAGGAAAAGGGCAGATTTGCAAGATCAGTTTTCCTGTAATAGTCTGCCAAACAGGAGAGGGCGAAAGCTCTCACTGCTGTGTGGCTGAAGGCAGGAGAGCAAAGCAAAGCTGGCAAGAGCTGGCACAGAAGGCAGGACAAGCTTCCCCCAGGCAGGCTGGACCCTGCTGAGCTGGGTGCTGTGCATGCTGCCACAAGCTCCAGACATGGAAAAACATGTCCTGTGGTGCCCAGCACGGGCAGGGGCATCTGCAGTGGCACGTGGGGCTCGTCACCTGGGCACTCCAGCTACAAGACAGACAGCTGTGTTTCAAATAGGACACTGGCTTACGTGGAAGACACACTTCAGTATCAGCAAAACGGAGACGAAGAAAACCAGCAACACCACAAACGTGACCACGTACACCACAACTTCTAGTTTGTGCTGTGAGGAAAGGAAGGAAGATCCTGGGGGTCAGAGGATTGCTGCTTCCCTTCTCCTTTGCCCAGAAGGAGACGTGCAGCAGGGCCCAGCAGCTCTCCTACCTTCCCTGTGAGTCCCTTGCCCTTCCCCAAGGCCATGCGAATGATCATGTTCTCTTGCAGACGACACTGGGCCATGGGATCATAGGCTCCCTTGTTCTCTTGCCTCTCTCGCAGCAGCTTTAGAAGCAGCCTGGTCTTCAAGACCATCTTGGCACAGGCCTGTTTGAGCTGGGGCAGGCTGCAGTCCCTCCTCAGGGCTCGCTCCACGTGGCTCGTGAACGCCTGCAGGCCTTTGTGTGCCTCCAGCAGCGGCCGGTGATGATCAGCATTGCTTCCCAGGTCATTTGGAGCTGGCGCAAGGCGTGGACTTCGGGGGCTCACGCGTTTATGGAGGAGCATGGAGTCTTCCTCCTCTGTGGTGTCAGGCATGATCAGGAGGTGCCCGCCTGTAGAGGAATGCTTCCCTTCAGCCGTGGCTCCTCCTCTGCTGCTCGCAGCGGAGCGCCTCTGAACCAACGGGTCAGAGAGAAAATCCAGGTTCCTGTTTAGACCCTGCTTCGATGTGGACCTTTGCTCCACTGTCACAGGCCTCCAAACCTGGTAGAAAAGCGGATTATGCCCCACCCCAAACTGGCTGTCCTTCTTCTGGTGCCATTTGTGTGTCCTGACATCGTACTTCCTTGGAGCTGGATCTTCCTCTTCATCTCTGTGTTGTCCAGAGACGGAGGCATATTCACCGCGTTTTAATCCACCAGCTCCAGCTGAAGGCTTTAATCCCTGCCAGTACAAACGGGACTCCTTCTTCTCTTGATGCCAGCTTGAGGGTTTCTTTTCCACCACCATGCTTTGGGCAGTCTTGACGCTTTCGGCCTTGTGCAGCTTCTTCCTGACCTTGGCCCTCAGGTCATCAGCACTTGTTTTGCCTTCGTGCCCCAAGAGATGCTGAGGGGGATAGGCATCTGCTCTGGAACTGTCCAGGCTGCTGACATCACCCTCAGTGCTCAGGGTCAGGGTAACTGCCAGCGTTACAGTTCCGTGATCTCCCAGTGAAGGCTCCTTGGGCTCGAGGCTCAACACTGGGCTGCTGTTCAGCTCTCTGCCTTGTTCCATGTCCACTCCTTCTCCCCGTGTCTGTAGCAGAGTTGTGTAAGCTGCAGAACAGCAAAAGAGCAGATCAGCCGCTGAGCACAAACACAGGCTCGGAGGCTACCCCAAGCAGCAGGAGCTCATCTCAAGGCCAGGGAGCCCAAGAGCAGAGTGGGGGCTGTGTTCTGTGGGGAGGAGAAGAGCCCTTCAGTCCATGCCATTATCCCCTCGGGGCTGAGCAGAGAGCTGCTTCCTTCCTGGGGTCTCCTGGGGCTCTGGGACTGTGCTGTGGGGAACCTGGGGCTGCGGCAGCGGGAGAAGCGAGCTGCCCGGGGCCCTCGCAAACCCGGCCGTATCTGTTTGCAGAAGTGCGGCCTGGCCGTGCTGTGGACAGGATGTGCTGTGCCCTGTGCCCAGCTAGAGCAGGACGGTGCTTTGCTCCGCCTGCACAGGCCAACCAGGGCATGACAGTGCTTGGTGTTCACCCTGCAGAGCACACCAGGGGCCCTGCCCTTTGTCCTGCACTGGGCAGTGGGGTGGCCCAGAAAGCAGGCTGTCAGGGGAACTGGGGAGGTTTGTGAGCAGACCTTGCCTTCCAGCAGCAGGGAAGGGCACGGGGCATCCCTGCTTTCCTTGCCTGGGGGCATGGCGTGGGTAGGGAATTTGCACGTTTATGGGCCCAGTGAGCTCTTCCTTCTGCAGACAGTACGTGACACACAAGAACGGTGCAATCACCGGCAACTTTCCATCCCAAGGTGTTCTGTCCAAGGCCTGTGCTCCAAGGGCAGATCAGCACCCCCCAGCACGGGGCAGTGCTGCAGCATCTCCCCAGGCTCAAGAGAAGTGGCAGACTTGAGCTCCCCCCAGCCCCTCCGGACACCCACCGCACTGCGGGGCGCTGGCGCTGCACAGCTTCTGGCACAGGAACTGGATGGTCCTGCAGGGGCTCTCGGGCCGGGGGCGCAGGCACAGGCAGCAGGCCGCCTCCTTGGGCACGTGCCTGAGGACAAGAGGGGATTAGTGCAGGAACACCTGGCCACCCAGTCCATGGCTCGCAGCCCAACTCAGGGAACACACGGACGCCACGCACGGGGGTTGTGCTTCACTGTGTGCCACAGCTCTGGCAAAGGCCCCTGACTCCCCGTGCAAAACATTTAAAAGGGAGCTTTATCCTGGAAAGTAGAACTGCTCCCAAAATACCACGTGGCACTGAAATGCACCCGCCTGGAGTTCCAACTCCCCTTTGGGAAACCTGCAGCAAGTCACCCGAAAGGTGAAATTCTGCCTCAGGGCTGCAGGTGAGTTTTGGCACGTTCCCAGAAGGAAACAGCAGCTCTTGAGCTCCTTGGCCTTGTTCTGCTTTTGCGGCACTCGGATTTGTTTCCCTAGCAGAGCCCTTGGCCCAGCACTCGGGGCCTGCTGGCGGCTGGGGCTCAGTCCCACGCACTCACAGGGTTTCCAAGCTCACTGTGGTCTGCAGCAGCTGCAGCAGCGTCTGCGGGGTCACTTGGGTGGCACTCAGGTCTCTGCAAGCATTGGAAAGAGCTCATGCAGTTCTGCGGTGACACTGCCAGGACTCTGCTCTGGGAGCAAGCCCAGGGCCCTGACTGTGGGAGGTGGGCTGAGAGAGGCATCGGGGATGCCTTGGGAGGAGGCGTGTGTATAAGACAGTCCCCACCTGTCAATCAGTGTGCCACTCACCTGCTCCCCACTCCTTCGTTCTAGAAGGTTCTGTTGTCCTCTGTTCCCCATTAGTCCCCTGCCCTGAACCACTCCCTACCCTCCTTCCCGTTGGTCCGTGCCCTGTCAACCCGCCTTAACTCCTCCTCACTCTCCGCCTTTACCCCCCTCGAATATATACCCGGACCCCCCCCCCAAGGTCGGGGCTTATTTGCTTCTGCTGCCCTTCGGGGAGGGTTGTACCCCTGCTCCCTTCTATTCCTTTCCTGAAATAAACTCCTCTGGACTTAGCAAGCAAAGAAGCCCCCCTGCGCGTTATTTACTGGTGAGGCGTCGATACTATCCGGGCTTGGGCGGAAGGTCGGCTGTGGGCACCCATCCAAGGGACCTGTCGGGACCTGCCCAAGGACAAGACACCCCCGCAGCTTGGCGCCCGAACAGGGACCTTGGGCATCCCCCAAGTCCCTTTTGAGCGACTCCAGAATTCTTCGGATCCGTGACCCTGAGGATTTTTGGATAACAAGCGCCGTTCGGCGCCGGCTCCGAGAAGAGCTACCCCTTCGTTTTCTGGAGGGCTGCTCGGCTCGGGTCTGCCGACAACCACTGGCTCTGAGCAACCACCGCGGCTTCGAGGAAGCTTCCAGACGTCCAGGGACCGGCAGCAGCCCACCAGCCCCTCTGAAGACCCTAGCTATATTAGTGTGAGTGACAGTTTTTATTCTTTCGGTTTCTTCAGAGGGAGGGACATTATCAGCCACACTTTAAAATCATGGGCAACCGCCTGACCGTGGCTCAGCAGGGAATATATTTCCAAGTTTCTTCTACCCTGGTTGAGGGAAACATTTCTTTTAAAAAAGGGGATTTGAAGGCTTTTGTTAAATTTCTGTGCAAACACTTTCCTGAGGTCAATCAGGAAAACATTAAATCAGTTTCGTTTTGGGGAAATTAGGGGAAAAGGATTTATGAGATGCAGGTAGTGGGGAAATTTAGGGTTGGGAAATATTTTCCTATTTTCGATTTAATTTACAGCACCGTAAAGGCGAAAAGGGAGTTTGGGGACCCCAGTTCTCCTTCCCCGCTTTCCACCCCCCTCGACCCTAACCCGTTTTCCCCTATGAGTGGGATGGGCGCTGGATCCTGCCAATCGGCACAGGGTCGCCGTCTGCCCCCTGCCACCCCCCTTCCCACTCAGTCCCTTTCCTTGCCCGGGACTGGCCACCCCGGACAGGGCTCATCCCGTCGCCCTGCACCTAAACCCCGTGTTCCCAGTTTAGATCCCAGTTCACTCGTTAACTCTCAAAATGGCGCTCGCCACGTGGCGGGAGATAAAAATCATAGAGACGGGACACGAAATGGCGGCTCCTCCCACTCCCCCCCTCCGGGTGCCCATCAACCGTCGGGTTCTGCCCTTCCGTCGGGTCCCCTCCCACCTATACCGTCAATTACGTCAGCGTCGGGACCCTCCCTTCCCTCCTCCTTGGGCACACCTATGGGCGGGACCTCGGTGGGCGGTGCTAACCACGCCTCCAGCGGCAGTCCCAGCCCACCCTCGCGCCGGCCCCCGACCCCACCCACTGCTTCCGATTCCCACGCTACTGGAACCGGATGTGGCGTAGACCGGAAGAAGGCCATATTGGCTTTCAAACAATCACACCGCCGTGCCCTGCCGGCTGACCGCAAGGCGCGCATTCTTATCTCGTCCGAGGAGGAGGAGGAGGAGGAGGATGACAACCGCTCCTCTTCCGATACCGGGCCGGGTAGCAGCTGGCGGAGGATCCGTAAGGAGGCTTTGAGGGAGGGGGACTTGGACCTAGTGAAGGACCTTGACAGGTTTGCGGCTCCTGTTGTTGTGAGGAGGGGAAATCAACCGAAGTGGGAGCAAATTCCGTACAAGGAATTGAAGGATTTAAGGAGGGCTGCCAAAGATTATGGACGTAACTCTCCATATTTTAAAAATGTCTTGGACTTGATGTTTAACGGATATGACCTTGTCCCCCACGACCTCAAATACATTGCCTCATCCTTGTTATCTCCCACTGAGTACATGGTCTGGGAGGGACATTGGAAAAAACTGCTGCGGCCTCTTTTGGATAAATACAACCTGCAGCAGCTCCTAGGGGATGGCAACGATGGTTTAGATGCCCTCATGGGTGAGGGTGAATTTGACCGCCCTGAGGATCAAGTACTGCTACCTTTTAACTTGTTAACAGACATTAAGCAGGCAGGCAAAGCAGCACTGTTAAAAGTGCCGGACGACTCCACACCTCTCCAAAGCTTTGCCTCCATCCACCAGGAGGAGACTGAATCTTTTATTAAATTTGTTGACCGCATGAGGGAGGCAATTGATAGACAGATTGACAACCCGGACGCGAGAGGGGAACTGTTAATAAAGATGGTGATGTCTAATGCAAATGCAGAAACAAAAAAGATCCTGAGAGCATTGCCCCAGGACCCTGAACCAACTATCACCGACATGGTAAACGCCTGCACTAGAGCCTCCTCCCTCGAAACCACTCTGACCAAGGTTGTTACTAAAGGCATGGGGGAGGCCATGACAACGGTAACTAAGGAAATGGGGGAAACCATGACCACAGTAACAAAAGAAGTAGGGGAAGCTATGATGAACTTACAGAACATCAGGTGCTTTTTCTGTGGCCAATTAGGGCACGTGCAAATGAACTGTCCACACTACCTGGGACATTATAACCCTGCTTCCCCTGCAAGATTCCCCCGAGGTCCCCAGCCTTTCTTTCAGGGTCCGAGATACACCTACAACCCGGGAAACGGATGGCAGAGCGCGACACGGCCCCGCGCGACGACAATAAATGGACGGCTGCCTCGCCCAGCGCTCCCCACCATCAGGGAGGACGAATTCCCAACAGGGTCGTCTCTCAGACTCGAGACCTTGACAACGGGATCCGGTTCCTCCGTCGTACCCGCAACCTCAGCAACAACACCAGGTACCTGCTCCACAGCGGTGTCACCCGCCTGCTGACCGACGAGGACCTGGTAAGAGTACCGGCGGGCTTCCTGCCCCCTCCTTATTGTGAACAAACCACCACAGTGCTCATCCTCGCTGACACTCGCCACACACCTAAACACATTACAGTCACACCTGAAGTCGTCACTCTCGAGCCCAGAAATGAGGTAACTGTTTCCATCACTTGCATAGAGCCGCCTTTTACCCTGCAGAAAGGGACTCCTTTTGCACAGATGTACATCTTATCTGAGCAAGGACCCCTGCGCTGCGGGACAACGATTACAGGGTTTTTCTATCCCAACATGTCACTAAAGAGAGGCCTGTACTGCCCGTCTCCATCTCCTATAAGGAGAAATCGATCAAAGTGCGGCTCATGGCAGATACTGGGGCAGACATCACCATCATCCCCAGATCTATGTGGCCCAGCAACTGGGAATTGGTGTCGCCTTGTGGGACCATTTCAGGCGTTGGGGGGACAGTCAATTCACTACGGAGCAAACACCATGTATGTGTAGAGGGACCTGAGGGTCAAATCGCCACCATTCGGCCCTTTGTAATTTCATCTAATGTAGCCCTGTTAGGCAGGGATGTGTTGTCCCAGTGGGGGGCCCGCCTCGACATCCCTGACCCCAAGTGGGATTTTTAGCATGGGCCACTGTGGAGCGCACTACCCACGCCGCTACGCCGGTGTGGGTAGACCAGTAGCCCCTTCCTCAGGAGAAACTTAAAGCGCTCACAGAATTAGTAGAAGAACAGGTCCGCTTGGGGCATTTAGTACCATCCACCAGCCCGTGGAACACCCCTATTTTTGTTATCAAGAAGTCAGGCAAGGACAAGTGGCGCCTCCTGCAGGACTTAAGAAAAGTAAACAATGTCATCGAGGACATGGGACCCCTGCAACCAGGCCTCCCCTCACCCTCCATGCTCCCTAGGGATTGGCCACTAGCAATCATTGACATCAAAGATTGCTTCTTCAACATCCCCTTGCACCCGGGAGATGCCCCCCGATTTGCATTTTCCGTCCCCACCACCAATTTAGCAGAGCCCTTTAAAAGATATCACTGGACCACCCTTCCTCAGGGAATGAAATGCTCCCCTGTGCTCTGCCAGACTTTTGTAGCGCAGGTGTTGTCACCAGTCCGGAAATTGTTTCCTGACGCGGTCATCCTCCACTATATGGACGACATCTTAATTTGTGCCCCAACAAAGACATACCTAGACGCGACTCTCACCAAAACACTTTCAGCCATCAAAGACGCAGGATTCCAGATTACAGCGGAAAAGATCCAGCTCTCTGCACCTTGGAAATACCTTGGCCTTTTGATTACTGAGCGAACCATCGTGCCCCAACACCTCGCTATTAACGACGATCCCCGGACACTCCGAGACATGCAACAGCTTTGTGGGATCATCACTTGGATTCGCCCGCTCCTGGGACTCACCAATGAAGAACTGTCACCCCTCTTCAACCTTCTCAAGACACCACCAGGAGACCCAAGAAGTCCCAAGAAAAAGAACAGCGAGCTGAGTCTTCCCTGCCCTCTGACACCTGAGGCGAGGAAGGCGCTGCAAACAGTGGCCGACGCTATCAGGACTCGGCAGGCACACCGGGTTGATAGCACGCTTCCGCTGAATCTCTGCGTATTGGGTGAGTGCCCCAGGTTTTATGCCTTATTATTCCAGTGGGATGATAGGTTGAAGGATCCACTCCTTATCATTGAGTGGGTTTTCCTTCCATATCAGCCCCGAAAAACTGTCACCACCCCACCTGAGCTAATTTCAAAATTAATCATCAAAAGTCGCCAACGGCTATTAACCCTTGCCTCTTGCGACCCAGCGTGCATCTTCCTCCCTTATAATTGGACCAATTGGATTTCATTTTACAAACTAACGGAGCATCTACAAATTTCACTAGATAGCTATCCCGGCCAGATTTCTATAATTATCCTAAACATAAGCTTTTTAAGCACACGTTACATTTGGCTCCAAAATCTCTCAAAAGTAAAACACCTATAGCAGATGCTGTCACTGTGTTCACCGATGGTTCGGGAAAATCCCACAAGTCGGTGTTCACCTGGAAGGACCTGGACACTCAGAAGTGGGAGTCTGATGTCCAAATTATTGACGGTTTCCCCCAAATTGCAGAACTTGCTGCAGTAGTGAGAGCATTTAAAAAATTCCATCAGCCAATTAATTTGGTCACTGATTCCGCCTATGTTGCCGGGATAGCAGAACGGGCAGAGCACGCCCTGTTGAAAGAAGTCTCAAATAAAAAATTGTATAGCTTACTCTCTGATTTAATTTGGCTGATCTCCCACAGAGAGCAACCTTACCACATTTTGCACGTTAGGTCGCACACAGAGCTCCCAGGGCCCATAGCCGAGAGCAACCGAAGAGCGGACTCTCTCGCCATGGCTGCATTAACAACCCCCTCAGTCCCAGACATTTTCGCACAGGCTCGCTTGAGCCATGCGTTTTTCCACCAGAATGCCCCTGCCCTGGCCAGACAATTTAAAATCTCCAAAGGACAGGCCAGAGCAATCGTTTCCACATGTCCAAATTGTCAATCCCACGCACTGCCATCAATAGCAGCTGGCGTGAACCCAAGGGGACTGCAGGCTACTGAACTTTGGCAAACTGACATTACCCACTACACTCCATTCGGACGACTAAAATACATCCACACCTCAATAGACACCTTTTCAGGGGCTGTGTTTGCCTCCACTCATACAGGGGAAAAAGCCAAAGATGTTATTAAACACCTTCATATGGCCTTCGCAACACTAGGCGTACCCAAAGCAATTAAGACCGATAATGGCCCTGCTTTTACCTCTAAGCACTTTGCACTTTTTATACAGAATTGGGGCATTAAACACAACACCGGAATCCCACAACAACCCCTCAGGGCAATCCCTAGTAAGAAAGGGTTCCACAAAGAAATCAAAAAATTATTAGACCACCAACACTGTGTTAATCCCTTCTTAACTCCGGCGGAGAAGTTGTTGTAAAGTTCTTTTTATAATGATTTCTTAAATTGTTCGGATAAGGAGCCGAACCCCCCCATTCTCCGTCATTTTCACAACTCCACCTATGCTCATTTAAAAGAAAGGCCACCAGTGTTAATCAAAGACCCTGATTCAAAAGACATAAAGGGACCATATCCCTTGGTAACCTGGGGGAGAGGGTATAGCTGTGTTTCCACCGAGCAGGGCCCTAGATGGATCCCAGCAAAGTTTGTCAAGCCGTTTGTGGAAGCCTCAACTCCAGCCGCCGCGGACGCCGAAGTGCCCACCGAGACTGCACCCCCTGATGAGAATGCTCAGGACAGAACTGTGGCATAGCGCAGGAGAAAAAAGAAAATCTCTCCTCCCAACCTTGCGGCAAGAGTACTCATTACCAAGAGATACTTACCCACCATGCCGGACACTGCTATTCTCCCATCCCCACCTATCCCATTCCCCTTTCCCCCTAACCTCATTCCTAGAACCCACAGACCCCAACCCTAACCAATATCCCCTTCAAGTATTCGAAAAAAGAAGGGGGGGGGAGAGGGGGAAGTAATATCAAGGGACACGGTAGAGGTGTGGAACCAAGAGTTTTTAAGATACTCACCCGTCCTTTCTATTATAGAAACCAACTTTAGGATGGCTCACAAAGCTCCCAGAACACCCCTGATGCTCCTCATCTGCGCCTCGCTCACATGGGTATCTGCAGCCTGGATCGTACAGCAGCCGAAGGAAAATATCTGGGTCACCCTTGCAAAGTCCATACAACAGGACAGCTTTTGCATGCCATGGGAAAAGTGGACGACCCACTGTCCACATGCCTGGTGGGAATGCCCCTGTCCCCAAGAGATCATCCTTATGCTGGTAAGGAACCCAACCCTGTAGACACCTGGGATGAGTGGACGAGGATCCTCCCGCATGCACCACAGGAACCCCAGGATTGGACTTACTGGGCTCCTTCCCTGCCACTTACTGTGTCAACTTTTTCTATAAACCAAAACAAGACCATTGGCACATGATTGGACAATCCCAAGAAAAAATGGGAAAAATAGAAAGAAAAGATGTGTCCCCTTATTCCAGAAAATATACCAACTGTGCAAACTATACCAGCCACAAGGCATCTGAATCCACGTTTACTCCCAGGTTGCTCCCCAGAGGTGTGTTCCTTATCTGTGGTGATAGGGTGTGGGCAGGGATCCCATCTAAGATCCAAGGGGGGTCCCTGCAGCCTTGGCCAGCTCACTACACTCACCCCGAACAAAACACAGATTCTGGATTGGATAAAAGACAAACAATTAACGAGACAAAAACGTGCGTACACTCAATTCGACCCTAAATGCGATGACCAAATTTATGATTGGAGTGAGGGCAAAAGGATCGCAGCATCCATCTTTCTGCCATGGTACGCTGCTGCGAAAGCCCTCGGGGAGCTTTCCCATCTGGGGTGTTGGTTGAGTAAGCAGGCCAGCGCTACTTCAGCCGCCCTGTCCGACCTTTTGGCGGATGAAGAAACCACCAGGCACGCAACCCTCCAAAACCGGGCTGCTATTGACTATCTTCTACTCGCCCATGGCCACGGGTGTGAAGACTTTGAAGGACTCTGCTGCTTCAACCTTACCTCCAGAAGCACCTCCATCCACGAAAATATCAAAAGGATCCAGGACCAAGTATCCACCTTACTTACAGAGACAAAGATTTATGACCCTATGGGACCGGGCGCTGGCGCAATGGGGTATTCCTGGGTGGGCCACTTCCATCATCAAAAGCCTAATCTGGGTGCTTGTCATTCTTATGATAGTTTCCATAGCCATCATGTGTCTTAAAAAGACCATGACTAAGGCATTCAAAAATGTCTTCTTAATTAATAGAAATGGGGGGAGATGTGGGAGGTGGGCTGAGAGAGGCATCGGGGATGCCTTGGGAGGAGGCGTAGTGTATAAGACAGTCCCCACCTGTCAATCAGTGTGCCACTCACCCGCTCCCCACTCCTTCGTTCTAGAAGGTTCTGTTGTCCTCTGTTCCCCATTAGTCCCCTGCCCTGAACCACTCCCTACCCTCCTTCCCGTTGGTCCGTGCCCTGTCAACCCGCCTTAACTCCTCCTCACTCTCCGCCTTTACCCCCCTCGAATATATACCCGGACCCCCCCCCAAGGTCGGGGCTTATTTGCCTCTGCTGCCCTTCGGGAGGGGTTGTACCCCTGCTCCCTTCTATTCCTTTCCTGAAATAAACTCCTCCGGACTTGGCAAGCAAAGAAGCCCCCCTGCGCGTTATTTACTGGTGAGGCGTCGATACTATCCGGGCTTGGGCGGAAGGTCGGCTGTGGGCACCCATCCAAGGGACCTGTCGGGACCTGCCCAAGGACAAGACACCCCCGCACCTGACGATGGTGGTGCTGTTGGCAGAGGCATCGACTTTGGCCTGCTCCAAGAGAAGCCATTCCGGAGCCCGGCTTCCCTCTGCCTTGCCCTGCTCCAAAGCAGCCCGTTGCAATCACGAGGGCAATCCCGCAGCTCTCGTGGCAGACAGGTGCCACCAGAAAGGATTGCCCTTCTCCCGACCCTCCTGCTGCTCTCCCCCGAGGGCAGCTGAGCCCCTGCAGGAGGCAGGAGCCTGGAGCTGCTGGCAGGAGTGCAGTTGATTGCCAGAGCCCTGCGGCCACTCCACGGCCCCAGAGCTGGGAGGGCTCTCATCGCTGAAAGGTTGCGTCCCAGTTCCCGGGTTGCTTTGCAGCTGGGGACACAGCAGCACTGCCTGGCCTTTGCCTTGCTCTGCTGGAGCCGGGGCACTTGTGTCTCCAGCAGACTCAGGCTGGCCAAGAGGGACATTTGCTCCTGCACCTGTGCTGCTTTCCTGAGAACAGGGCACTCGAGAGAGACACAGCTCTCTGTGCATCTGCTCCAAATCAGCCAGTACTTACAGAGAGCTCACTGAGGGCAGCTGGAAGAAGGCAGCGTCAGCAATGACAGCCAGCGGGTTGTGGCTGAGGATCCTGAGAAACAGCAGAGCTCTGTCAGGGCCGATGGCAAGGATGCGAGCTGGCTGTGCCGGGCACCAGGGCACGGCCTGGCGCAATTCAAGGAAGCCTTGCAGGAGATGAGCAGGCAGGGGAAAGGGCCTTTGCAGCCGCACACTCCTGGTGCTCCCTGGCTGACAGCCACAGTCGCAATCAGGACTTGCCCGAGGGCAAATCTGCTCTTGCCCACGGACCCTGCGGAGGCCCCGCAGAGACTGGCCCTGCCGTGCCTTTAGCCCTGGAGCCACTTACAGCTCCTGGAGGAACTGCATCCCGTGCCAGGCCGGGAAAGCGCCGCTGCGGATCTGTGTGAGGCCATTCCCGGAGAGATTTCTGGGGAAAGACGAGGTCACGCAAAGGAATTGGGCCTGCCCTACAGAAAGATGGGCCAAAGCGGCATCCCTTTGCAGGAAAGGTGCGAACCCAAGGTGGAAGAGGGCGGCGCCTGCTGCTTTCTCAGTGTTTGTAGCCTGCCCAGGAGGGCAAGTGAAGGGCACACGTGCTGACTCGATTTCTGTTCCAGGATGCAGCCGAGGCTGCAAGAACTGGCTGCTCTGATGGCTGTGTGTGGACAAGCCCGCTGGGGCCTGTCCCCTGGCGTGGCCGCCCAGCCATCGGCATCGA